>NC_056737.1:1131882744-1132157744 GCF_019279795.1 Protopterus annectens
AAAAGGGAAAAAGGTAGACCATTCTATTATCTTTCTGTTGAAGAACAAAATGCTGTCATATAGATGTGGGAGTCAGTCCCTGTCCCTCTGTTCTGAGAGTCGATAGGGTTGGACATTCTACCCCCTTGCTTATGCCTCTTCTCCATTTTTCCCCAGGATGTGTTGTGTTTAAAGTCAAGGTTTCCTTTGAGTATTTCTTTGTTTGCATCAATAAATCTTGAATCTTTTACATTGAGTGCTTTTCTAATCCATTTGACTTCAAGGCCTTAGGACCCGAGTGGGTCCCAGGTGGGGGGGGGGGGGGTTGCTGCAGATTGCACTGACCAGGTTCATCACCATTTCTTTCCTTGAATGCCATTGTGCCAGTCTCAGCCTTGGATCTGGCAGGATCATCAGCCCAGGGGGTATGCTGTTCACACCTTTCAACACTGTATTTTGCATTGGTCTGGAGACAGTATTCTTCTGTGCTGTTGGCGTTTTTGTCAACTTTTGAGGCATTTGAGAATTTATTGTTCGAACATTCTTTGTGGGAGGGGGATGCCTCTCAGAGACCTTTGTTTCTCAAAGAATCTCTGATCTTCCTGCAGTAATTTGCTCTCAGCATCCTACCAAGGCCATCTTGACTTTGATAGGCCTCAATTCTTCCCTTCCTCAAGGGACTAGGGACACTTCAGACTCCTCAGGTGCCTCTCCATCTATCTGAGGATCACAGAAAGTGACATTGTGAAAAGAGACACTTGGACATTTCCCAAGAGTCTTTTATGGAGGACACTGAGTTTGATGAAGGGGAAGGGACCCCCAGATCTCCCCCAAAGAGACCAGTTTTGGTGAACTGTTGGAATTATAAAGACTGAGGGGGAATTGGCCCACAAATACCCCTTCCCCAGTTAAGGAGGTGTTCTTTAAGGCATTTGGAGCTGGTCCATCTTCCTCCTGGATGTTTCCTCCTGTGAATTGCTTCATCAATGTGGTTTTACCATGTGCTTGGTGAGATCCCATTGTGATGCACCTGATTACCCGCAAGATGGATAATGTACTTGTTCCTCCTAATATTCTCCCAAGTTGGAGAAGGATCCTTCTGTGGATTCTTTTGTCATCACAGCAGCCACAAAAATCGAAATATCAGAAGGGAGTTCTATGGTCCATCCACTCAACAGAGCATCTAGAGTGATAGATCATTTTTGGAAGTGGATCTACATATCGGGGACTTTTTGCTTTAAGGCATTGAATTATGTTTAACATGTCACTAGGTCATTCCCAGTTTAATTTCTCCAAGTGTTTTGAGTTTCTAATATGTCATACTTAACCTTATCCACACTGTCACATAATCTCAGCTAAGACTTCCTTGTTGAACAGTTCCCCTATAGAGGGTTGTTCCTTTCTGGTCCAGATGTCAAGGATACATTGTTTGAGTGAACAAGAGAGTAGAACTCAGTCTGTTCATTTCTTTAATCCTCAATTACCTTATTCCATGGAATAATAGGGAGAGAAAGAGCTTTAGTTTAGTAAAACCCAGCAGTCCACATTTGACTTCTCATCAGAGTCCCCCAAAGCAGAGGGGGGCATTCCAATAGACACTTCCCCAGAGGCAGATGCGTTTGCATAATCAAAGATTCAGAGGTTCCTTCTCTGACAGACTTTTTCAGCATTCCTGAAAACTTGCCCACCTGCTTGGATTGCCATCACACAAGTTACATGGGTAAAGGGTATCATATCCAGGGGCTACGTCACTCCTTTTTTATCCAATCCCAAACTATATCATAATGACCTTACAGATGTTCCAAACTTTCAAAGAAGCGCATTAGCTCAATAAATTGTCAAGCTGTTAGGAAAAATGAGTCCTGCAGGAGGTCCCACCAGACAACAAAAGATCCAGGGTCTGTTCAAAATTTTTAGTTTCAAAGTCAGAGACCTCAGAAATTTAAACACGTGAAAAGGACCAAATTCCAGTTGGTCACAAAGCAGTCCTTCCTCTTTTCCTCAGGGAAGGAGGCCAGATGTGCTCGATAGATCTTCAAGATGTAATGTCACTTAAAGATTGCAGTACCGTCCATAAGATATGTCCATTTCCATATAGGAGTCTGGCATTATCGATTCTTGCATTGCCCTTTGGTCTCACCACAGCCCCCTAGGTGTTCATCAAATTCATGATGATGCTTACATCTCCTCTTTGGCTGTAGATATACCAGGTGATTCCATATCTTGTCAACCAGTTCCCAACTTGCAAGTATAAGAGAATCCTTAGCCAGTGCAAAAGGTTATTTACTTAATTTGTGTCGGTCTTTGGGCATTTCTATAAATTATAAAAATAAAAATCAAACTTGGTCCAGATTCAGAACCTGGATTTCATAGACTGCAGTCTAGCTAGACACAGTGTCTCAAACTGCAAAGTTACCACAATCAAAGCTGACTGCCCTTTGCATGTAGGATTAGGATATACTCTTTCTTCATGCCCCTCCAGGGTCTCTGATCCTTTTCTACTGGGCTCCACAGCTGCATCAATAGCCCTAGTTATTCATGCAAAATTCTATGAGAGTTGTTCTTTTGACTCTTGTGGTACAGTGGTCAGTATTAACCCATCTCTTCATCAGCCTATTGGACTGTGTCTGCTCTGTGTTGCTGTCACATATCCTAGTAGATGAACTTCCCTTTGGTAAGTCAAGGAGGCCTGTTTGTCCTTCCTCCAAATACAGCCATAATACCCCAAGGACACCTCTCTGTTGGGCTGATGGGGCATTTTGAGATGAGGACTGTGCAAGAGACTTGGAAAAGTACAGAGGCCCATCTTCACATCATTGTACTGGAGATTAGGGTAGTCCTCTCAGCACTGCATGCACTACAGGACTTTCTTCCCCAGGGTGTGACCTCTCTCCAGACAGACAACACATCGGTAGTCTGGTATATCAACATACAGTGCGGGGGCACCACACCTACTCTTATCTGCTCTTATTCACTATGTCAGGTGGCCATATGAGGGTGTGGCAGTGAACAGTGTCTTCACAGTGCTTTCTTATAGCAGTGCACATACCAGGTTGAACAGGTATCCAACTGGATAGGCTGAGAATGCGCATTCCTTTGCCTTACGAGTGGTGTATGAAACTACTCAATGAAGACAGAGACAGACAGATGTTCAGCAAATGTATTGCCTTACTGGCGTACAGGTAGTAGTAACCTGTTACCCTCCCTCTGGCAGTCTTTCAAAGCTCAGAGCTCTTTCAGTTGTCTGTCTGTGAGTGTGATGGACTAATCACCTGGCAGGACTAGGACAACCCTTCAGTCTTACAGTCAGCACCCTTTTAGTTTTCTTATGTCTGTTGGGATATTGCTTCTCTGGTTGGTAATCAGATGTAAAGCTGAGATAAGAAACTCCTTTTGGGTTATATTGTCCTCACTCTTCCTTTTTCTGTCAGTACTTGAATAGTGTATTCTGCTGATTTGCTTTATTATTTTTCTTATGTAAAATATCTATATACGTTTTGCGATTTATCTTACAAGACTTGTGCTGTTTATTTTAGTCTCTGTCTTAGTTTTTGTGGGGAGTTTTAATCTTTTTAAATTGTTTTATGGCTGTTTCTGCTTGTTTGACTGAGTTTCTGTAGTTTCTCCTATTTATTGCAGTTTTTCACAATTTCTTGTGCTGCCAGAACCATGAGTAATTTGCTGATGTTACTTCTGTTAATTAAAAGCTTTTTTTGACAGTTTTGACAGGAAAACTTGCTGTTTTTGCAATTGTTTTTCTTTTGGGGATATTATTATTTGATGTCATTGAGCACACCTACTGCATTTTAAATGTTTTTTAGTTTAAATTGTGATTTGGGCACCATTTTATTTGTGAAACATTTCTGACAGGATTTTTTCTTAAGATGATATTTAATCCTTGTCTAAGGTTTGAATTAATTATTATTTGATGTAATTGAGTAGATTTAACAAATGTCTCATTTAAATCATGATTTTGGCGTTTTTTGTTTGTCATTTCTAGCAGGAATCTTATTTATTATTATACTTAGAAATAACAGTATTGAACCAGAAATTGTTTCTGTTTTTGTTAGGTTAAAATATTCTTTAGTTATATTCAGGGTTTATGCGACATGTTTATTGTGCTTTGTGCTGAGTTACTGAAATTGCTGTCTTTTTTTTTCACATTACCATATTCAGTGTATAGAAATAGATTTGATTTTGCTATTTAGAGAATTTTATGGAATTGTGTCCATTTTGTACAGGGCTGATCATGCAACCAATACTTGGTATTGATCTTGCTGTTTTTGCCTCGTTTTCATGGCATTTCACCTAAAAAAAAAAAATGTATGCCTCAGCCTATGACTTGTGACTCCACAGTAGCTTTAGGGCTTTAGGCAGGCTGTTGAACCACTCACTTTGTGTTCCTACAGGTTCATCTTTGCAACAACAACAAACTGAAGAACTAAACCAGAAAAGGGAACAAGCAGGCACAATGTAGAAATACACCACTTTAATAGTTCAAAAACCACACGTTAAACAATATTCCACAAGTTAAGCGCTTTCTTCACCAACTGCAAGGGACTTCATCAGAACACTTCCACCCCAGTCTTTAATTTTATTTATTTTACATTTGTTGACTGGGATTGTCCGACTGAGCTGAAGAGCCCTTTTTCAGCAGATGCCCAGGGTGTAAAGCTCCAACATATTATACAGTTTTCATTATAAATTAGCATTAAACAGCAATGTTACAAGATTATTACAAGGCATTACATAGTAATACAATGATGTTTGTCGTGTTACACTGCTGCAGTCATCACACTTGGGTTATCTGCCGTCAGGCGGTCCCGCAGTCGGCTCGAGTTCCAAAGTCTTGGTCCGGCGTCGGTTGCTGTCGCTTCTTCCCTGACGTCAGTGCGACAGGGGTATAAAAGAGGCAGCCAACGCCATTTTCTTCAGTCTTTCTTGCCACATGGTGCCCGAAGCAGAAGCAGTTCGCAAGTGCCGGTCGGCTGACTCCTGAGATTTTCAAATCTAATTTCAGACCGAAGTCTTCAATAAAGCTAAGTACCCCGTTGGGGAACCTTTTCTTGCCTCAGTCCGATGTCAGAAAAAGTTAATAATTGCATTTCTTGTGGGAAGCAAATACCTCATAAGGATTTTCATTCTTATTGTATCCCTTGCCTAGGCCCAGACCACGACGTCATAGGTTGTTGGTTTTGTGCTAGGTTTAACAAACAAACTATTAAACGTTGGTTTGATTTCGCCCGACATTATTTTGGTAGAAAATTTAATTACACCATGCTGTCGGAGCAACCGACGACTGGGATGCATAAAAAGTGCAAAGATAAGGACAGGCAGCCGAGACCCAAACCAGACACCGAGGCCTCTGCTAGGCCAGTCGCCGGTTCTCCGGTTTTCAGTGAGGCGCCTACGCAGCCCCTGACGACCGCTGATATAGAACCCCAGCCTGCATCCGACTCCCAAGCGGAGATTGCAGGGCCTCCAGAGCCTTTATCTTTAGGCTCTTCCGACTCCATGGCTGAAGGGGATCCCGGTGCAGTTGAAATGCCGTCAGTTGCTGAAGGTGTCTTCAGACCGACTACACTTACTATTAAATCCTGTGCAAAACTGAAAACTCCATTAAAAGTAAGGAAGCCTGTACAGCAGTCTCCAGTGCAAGGCCCCATGCCTAAGAAACAGATGCTTAAGATGGCCGAAGACTTGATTACCCTAATCAAGGGTTCCCATCCCCCACCTGACAAAAGGCCTAGACAGGAGGAGGACTACCCTCCTCTGACCAGGTTTCCATTTCCTCAGATTCTTCTGAGGAACAGGAGTACTCTTTTCCCCCTTATGAAGACTCTGATGCTGAATAGTCTATTCCTTCAGCATCTCCCCCAGAAGACTACTCTTTTGGGGAAACTTTACATACCATGAGGGAACATTTCCACTGGGAAGGCCAGGATTACTCTGATTCTAAGAAAAGGCTCCGATAGTTCCTCTTACTACCCCAGCACAGACCCCTTGCTATTCCACCTGTGTTAGACATTGTGGATGATGTTTATTCAGAATCTAGCCTTAACCCAGATTCATTACCTCCTGCACCAGCCCAACCAGACAGATACTACAGAGTCCCTGACTCACATAAATTCCTATATAAAAGCCCTGTTGCTGACCCAGAAACCATTTCCCAGGGTCCCAAAGGGGTTAAGGCCTCTATTGCTAAAAATCCTGTAGCGTCTGAAAGGGATTCTAGAGCACTAGACAGATGGGGAAAGAAAGTATATACCTTAGCCACTCTAGCTATGAGGGCCTTAAATTGCCAGTTTCACATGCTGAAATATCAACAATATTTGATGTCTCAATTAAAACAACAAATGAGCACACATACAGCACAGCCTGATTACAAGGAAATGCAAGATTTGTTACATGCAGCAGAACAAGTGGGAAAACATACTTAGCAATGTGGATTTGATTCATTGGAAGCTTCTTGCAGAGCAGCTGTAACAGGGTCTGTCATTCGTAGGCATGCTTGGTTAAAAGAACAAACTTTACCTGATCATGTTAAAGCAAAGTTATTGGATGCACCCTTACAGCAGGATGTTTTATTTGGTGTGAAAGCAGAAGAGGTTTTAAAGAAAATGGAGGATAAGGCAAAATCTATGCAGACGGTTAAGGATTTTTTACAGGTTCAACCCCCTCGTTTCAGCAGAAATTGGTCTGTCCTTTCCAACTTCTGACAGACCACAGAGGGGCAAATACAGACGCCCAAGGGGCAGAGGTCAGCCACAAGGCTCTTACAAGCCACGACAATGGGGTGCCACAACCCAGAAAGGAGGAGAAGACAAGTCTCAAACTATCAGAAGACAATCACAATGACTTACCCCTCAGACTGCCAAGCAAATCACTCTTGGCAGCTCCCTTGGGAGGAAAACTTGCACTTTTTGCAGACAATTGGCACATCATCACAAAAGACAAATGGGTCCTAGATATTGTAACTCAAGGATACAGGTTCCACTTTCACATTTACCAAGGATAAAAGGAATGCCAAACCTGCCATCAAATCAATGGGCAGAGGCTCAAAGACAAATTAGAGCACTCATGGACATGAGAGCCATTCAACAGGTTCCTACACAGGAGCATGGACAAGGATTTTACTCAAGACTCTTTCTGGTTCCCAGAAAGGACAAAGCCTGTAGACCCATTCTGGACCTTGCAATTCTAAACACATACCTGGAAGTACCCAAATTCAAGATGCTCACACTACAGCAACTTCTTCCCATGCTGAGCAAGAAGGCTTGGCTAGTAACGCTGGACCTCAAGGAGGCATACCTGCATGTCCCTATCAGACAAAATTGCAGAAGATACCTCCGATTTATAGCAGGTACAACTCATTACCAATTCTCTGCACTGCCCTTTGGCTTATCTACTGCACCCAGGGTCTTCACAAAATGCCTGGCACCAGTAATTGCATACTGCAGACAAAGAGGAATCCAAATATATCCATACCTGGACAACTGCCTTATTCAAGCAGACAGCAAGGACATTCTTTTAAAACATCTGGCGTTTGTAAAAAAAACCTACTAAATTGCCTAGGGTACACAGTAAACGAAAAGAAGTCAATACTAGTGCCCTCACAAGACATAATATTCCTGGGTGCCAGCTGGAATACAATGGCCCAGATGGCTTATCTCACGCCAGACAAGCAAGGACAACTGACTCAATACTTCAAAATGATGGCAACAAAGACCCAACTCCCTGCAAGAAAAATTCTGCAGGCCTTGGGATTCATGGCATCTTGCATACTACTAATACCATATGCCAAACTACATACGAGGAAATTACAATGGTACCTGAAAAGCGTATGGACTCAACACAGCCACAGCTTGGAAACAGTAATACCACTAATTCCCTGCCTTCAACAGGAGTTTCTATGGTGGGCTCAGGCATGTCACCTCAACAAGGGTCAGCCTTTCACCTTGCCCACAGCCAGGCAAACAGTGACAACAGATGAATCGGATTACGCCTGGGGAGCACACATGGCAGGACAGTGTATTCAGGGCAAATGGTCTGCAGATCAAATGCATCTCCACAACAATCAAAAAGAGATGCTAGCTGTACAAAATGCCCTAACAGCTTTCAAGGACCTCCTACATCCAGGACAACTTCTAATAAAGACGGACAACACCAGAGTGATGTGGTACATAAACAAACAAGGGGGCACACATTCCTACCCCTTATGCAGGCAAGCAATAACCTTGTGGAACACAGCACTGACCTACCAAGTTCAACTACAAGCACAATTCCTGCCAGGAAAGAAAAATACATTGGCAGACGAACTAAGCAGAAATATCATGGATCCTCACAATTGGAAACTAGACCCACAAGTATTCACAATGATAACTCAAAAATGGGGGAGCCCAGACATAGATCTGTTTGCCTCCCCCCAAAACTACCAACTGCGAAAGTTTTGCACAAGGACATACCACACACTAGCTTGGAAAGTAGACGCCCTCTCATTCAGTTGGAAAACACTAACAGTGTATGCCTTTCCTCCACTACCTCTTCTGGCAAAGGTGCTGTTAAAAGCCAGATTAGAGAGGCCATAAATGATGCTCATTGCTCCAGACTGGCCACGCTAACACTGGTATCCAATATTAAGGAACATGGCTCAAGGCCCACCATGGATTTTACCTCAAATCCCTCACCTGCTGACTCAGCAAAACAATCAGATTCTACACAGCCAGCTCAAGACTTTAAATCTGGCTGCATGGCAGATTATCTAAACAACCAGTCAACACTTCTCTCTACAGCTGTTATGGATGTCATTCTGGAGGCCAGGAGACCCAGCACCAGGAAAGCCTACTCAGACAAATGGAAAAGATTCTGCGCCTGGAACCAGGCTAAAGGCCAAAATCCTTTTGTCCCAAATATTCCTCGGATTGTGCAATATTTAACTGAGATGTTGCACAAAGGCCTTTCCTTTTCATCTATAAAGATCCACGCTTCAGCTATTTCAGCTTATTACAACACGGATCCTCCTATTTTTTCACATCCATTATTAAGACAGTACCTCAGAGGGGCTAAGAACATAAGACCGCCCCGAAGAGCACCAACACCAACTTGGGACCTCAATTTTGTTTTGGAAAAACTTACACTACCGCCCTTCGAGCCAGCTTTTCAGCTGATTTACAATTTTATCATGGAAAACTCCCTGCTGCTAGCAATAACTTCAGCACGAAGAGTCTCAGAGCTACAGGCCCTAATGGCAGTGGAGCCTTTCATCATTTTTCATCAAGACAGTCTCTTTTTACGAACTAACCCTTCCTTTATGCCAAAGGTAGTATCCAGTGTGGCTCTAAACCAAACCATTCATTTACCCACCTTTTATCCAAACCCCCAGAATAAAGGGGAAAGGCTCCTACACTCTTTGGACATTCACAGACAATTACATTTCTACTTGGATAAAACAAAGGTTTTCAGAAAATCTGATCAACTCTTTGTATCCTATGCTGCAGGATCTCAAGGAAAGCCTATATCAAAACAGACCATTTCAAAATGGATAGGACATTGTATCCGTTTCTGCTACACACACCATGGGAAACCTGTGCCTGGTAACATTAGGCCTCATTCCACCAGGGCTACAGCAACATCAGCAGCCTTCCTCAGAGGGGTTCCAACCAAGGATATTTTGGAAGCTGCAACTTGGAGTTAAGTGCACACCTTCACCAAGCACTACCACTTACCTCTATACTCAAAAACCAGAGCTGGCTTTGCCACTGCAGTTTTGCATGGCCTTCTAGCTTCTCCAAACCCTGTTTAGTACCAACCACCCAGCCTTAGCTTTGGGATTCAACCCAAGTGTGATGACTGCAGCAGTGTAACACTATGAACATAGTACAGTTTTGTACCTACCGTAAATGTAGATGTTCAAGTGTTCACACTGCTGCAGTCCAGGTTACCCTCCCACCTTCCCCTCTTCTGCCCTGGGTTTTATCTATAGCTCCCTGTTTATACAATCTCTAAGATGTATTTCTATATGGTGTATTTGCTTACAGCTGTAGCTATTGTTTCCTACTTATGTAATTTACTTAGGATTATGTATTGCCTTCCTATTTGGGGGCACCTGACATCTGGGGCAAGAAAAAACGAAGAAAATGGTATCGGCTGCTTCTTTTATACCCCTGTCGCACTGACGTCAGGGAAGAAGCGGCAGCAACCGACACCAGACCAAGACTTTGGAACTCGGGCCGACTGCGGGACCGCCGGACGGCAGATAACCCAAGTGTGATGACTGCAACAGTGTGAACACTCGAACATCTACATTTATGGTAGGTACAAAACTGTACTTTATACAGTGTCAATAATCAGGAGTATAGCATAACTATTTCAAGATGTATAAAAAGAAATATGTCATTAAGATGAGTATAGTGTTTAGGGTAAGTGGTTACAACAACCCAATTTTATCATAATTTAATTGCATGAAGGCAAGACAATTACAATAGAATGTTTCTTTGAGGCAATTTGCTTAATAAATTTTAGAAGACAGTAGAAAGAGTAGTCAAGGAAGATTAGAGAGAGCTAGTGAGAAGAGTGAGTTAAGGGCAGAAAGTAGATTAAGGTGTGAGAAGTAGGGGATGTTTAAGGAGGGAGAGTGCAGTGGCAGGACCAGTGACTTTTAAAGTGCTCTTTGGTGGCTGTCTTAAATTGTTTAGGATGTGTAAGGGTCCAGATTTCTAGTGGGAGCCTATTCCAGACAATAGTGGGGTGATAGCTGTACATGTTGCGTCCAGATTTAGACTTGGGTTTGTAGATTTGTAATAGGTCTTGGTTAGAGCTTTGGAGAGGTCTGGAGGGAGAGTAATGGGAGATGAGAGGGGATAGTGCTGTGCAGTAGGAAGGCTGGTATAGGATAGAATGAATGATCTGGAGCTGAGCGAGAAGAACCTGATGGGGTAATTCAAGCCAGTTTAGGTGTTTAGAGAGCGACAGTGGTGGGATTTGTAGGTTTGTTGGGCAGCAAATCTAGCTACCTTGTAGGTTGATTTGAGTTTGCTCAGAAGTGCTGAGTTAAGATTTGTGAGAATTTGAGAATTGTACATTAGACTGGGTAGAAGGTAGGTAAGAGAGAGAGTAATCTTGGCTTCAGAGGTAAGGAATTTCTTGTTACGGTAAAAGAGTCTTAGTTTTGAATGAGTCTTTTTGATACAGTTATTAACATGCAAGTCCAATTTAAGCTGTTCGTCTATGGTTACGCCTAAGAGCTTAGTACTGAATTCTACCTGAATGGGAGTGTTATTAAGGGACTGTATGGATAAGGAGGGTTTAATATTGTTGCACTTTTTAGGTAGGAAGAGTAACAGCTTTTTTTTAGGGTTAAGGATGAACTGGTTGTTGGAGAGCCATGTTTCAACTAAGTTAAAAGATGCCTGAGTAGCTGAGAAGAGCTTAGAGGGAGAGTTGGCTGTGATGATGACTGTAGAGCCATCTGCATATTGCACTAAAGATGACTGAGGACAGGAGGCATAGAGCTGATTAGTAAAGATATTAAAAAGTAAAGGCCCTAGGATAGACCCTTGAGGTACACCCATTTTGATAGGGAGGGGGGGGGGGGAGAGTGCAGATTGCCATCTCACTGTTTGAGTTCTATCAGTGAGGTAGCTGGAGAACCATGCAACAGTATCAGAGATGAAGTTGAGGTTATGCAGTTTGTGCAGCAGAAGAGAGTGTGAGACAGTGTCAAAAGCTTTTGAGAGATCCAAGAATAGGCAAGAATAAGTTTATGGTCATCCATGGTTATAGAGAGTGTTGAGGAAGGATAATAGAGCTGTAGTGGTGCTATGTTTGAGTCTGAAGCTGTGTTGTGTAGGTGTAAGCAGATTTTCCTGTATTGGATACTACATAACTTGTTTATGAATGCATTTTTCTAGTACCTTAGAGAGAGGGGAAGAGGATACCTCCTTTGTGTATAGGTAGAGTGTAGCATTGTTACTAGATGGAAGGGACTTTAGATTCAGAGATAGAATGATTAATTAGCATAGATACAGGGAGAGCAAGAGAGTCAGCTGCTAGTAGATGAAAAGTGGAAGGAATATTGCCAGCTGATGCTGAACATGGTTTTAATTTAGAGAGTACAGTTTTGATGTAGTTAGTAGGTACAGGTTTGAGGGAGAAGGTATAAGTACTGGCTTTGTCCCAGCAGAGTGGAAAACAGCAACAGTAATTCCCTTGCCAAAGGGGGTCCATCAGCCGACCCCTGGGAACTATAGACCCATAATCCTAACCAGCCTTATCTGCAAGACCATGGAGAGAATCATCAGGGACCTTATCAACAAAGACTTAGGTGACCTTCAAACTCTTGACTCGACCCAGTTTGGCTTCATTAAGTCTAGATCATGCTTATTAAACCTGGTGGACTTCTTCAAGAATGTTACTAAAGCCCTGGATGAAGGCAAAACAGTACATACAGCCTCTCTTGATTTAGCCAAGGCTTTTGACACAATCCCGCTTTTAGGCATCATTGAGAAACTCACTCAGCTGGGAATTAACCCATATGTCACTAGATGGGTTACCAACTGGTTCACTGACAGAACATATGCAGTCAAAGTTGGGGATTCCACCTCTGCCAGCAGACCAGTTACTAGTGGTGTACCACAAGGATCTGTGCTAGGCCCCCTACTGTTTGCAATCTATTCCTCAGAAGTCCAGGTGAAAATAGACAGCCTGTGGCTTACCAAGTTCGCCGATGACTGCAAACTGGGTACAATCATTGAGTCCCCTAACGATGTTGACATACTACAAAACCGGCTTACACAGCCATTGATTGGTGCCAGAGCTAAGGATGTTATAACTGCCCTGTACTCATCCCTCATCAGACCACTAATACAGTACAGTGTTCCCCTCTGTTGTATGTACCTCACTAGACACATGCAGCAGCTGAAGAGACCTCAGGGTTTTCGCAGCAAGAAAATTCAGGGTCTTCAACACATGACCTACATGGACAGACTGAAGGCCCTGTCACTGTACTCTGTATCTCATAGGCTGCTGAGAGGTGACTTGTGCTTGGTCTACAGGGCAGTCTCAGACCCTGCCCTAATGGAAATGCTGCACATCATCTGCAGGTTAAGTGGGACAAGGGCAGTCAGTGCTGATTATAGACTCGCCCTGCAAATGTAGAACATACAACTTGGTCAGTAAGGGAACAAGGGTATAACATGGCTAGGCTTATAAAGGCCCTAGGGCCATTAGCCTAGTAAGCTCCTGTAAACCTATGAACAGATACAGGGACCAAAACAGGTGTTTTCTTTTCCATCCTGGTCCCAGCATTGGGGAATGTCTTCTGTAAAGCTTTGTAGTTCCTCTCAAGTCATTGAGACTTTGCCTAAGGAAGAATTTAAGAAATTTTGGGTATCCTTTGCCACCAGCCCTTTTGTCTGCATACCCTGCTTCAAGTCCCCTGTGATGTTTGCTTTTTTCACTGAGTTTGTGTAGATTAACTAGGCAAGTGAGTAGAATCTCAGGGAAATAAACTGGTGTGGTCCAGCACAGCAGCTTTTTAAGTGTTTAATTACCAGTATTTTATGTCAAAGTTTTTGTGGAGATGATTGCATAGCATAAACAAGTTTGTTGCATTATTCCCTGAAGAGCAAAAAGTCTGTGTTAGATATTGTTTCTGGTGTTTCTCACATGTCAAAACATGCTCTAAAAAGTGCTTTGGAGGTGTCTGATACTTTTTCTAGGAAGTGCAGCATTGTCAGTGATGATTAGGAGGTATGCTGGGTTACACTCCCAGAATTTTTCTGATGAATTAAAAATGAGATTAGGAATACTCCTCTTGCGTCTGATTGTGTGTTTGATACAGCAGCTGACCAGATCCTTAAACACTGGGATGACGGAGGTAATTTGATGCAAGGAGTATTGAAAATGTTTCATATTCCCCAGTTCTTCTCCTTTAAGCAGGACAACTTTAGGCAGCCTAACCAGAATGAAGTCCCAGATGAATAAAATCCAAGGCAATAAAAGGAAAATGGCAGGGTGGAAACTCTGCCAAGCCTAACAAGAAGGGTTCCTTTCCTTGAAGGATACCCCCCTTCCAACTTATGACTATGCTGAGGTGCTTTATTAAGTCCCCCATCAGGTGTCTTGTCTCTCTTAGTTAGCTCTCAACAAGGCAGTATGAGCATTAATGATTTCTGACAAATGGGTGCAAAACATATTTGGAAGGGTTTTCAGATGAAAGTGAAAAGATCTTACACTTCTTTGTGCTGCCCCCCCTCCAGTCTACCAGACCTAACTTTGTTATTCCCTCCTGTTCTTCAGCAAATGCTGAACTCAAAGATCATATTACTGGTCCATTCTTCAAAAAGAATGAGCAGTTTCTTCTCTAGTATTTTCTTGGTTCCCCAACTAGAGCAGTTGTAATACTAATGTGGGACCTTTCTTTTTCTTTTTGAATACATTTATCAAGGTCCCCAGATTCAAGGTGTGCCTCTGGCAGACAATACTTCCTGTGCCGGGTAGTGGGCTTCCCTGTCTCTTCAGGCATCATACATCCCATCAGAGCAGAACAGAACATTGTGGCAGATAGTGTAGATCCTGGGCAGACCCTCATGAGTGGAAGATTAAGGCGGTGGTAGTCTAGTCCAGATGCGGGGAGCACCTCTAATGGATCTGTTCACATCCTTTTAAAATAGACAGCTGGATTAAATCTGTTTCAGGCATCCTTACAGCCACAGTTGGAGGACAGATGCATTCTCATTCCCTGTAATGGCAGTGTTTCTGTATGTTCCACCCTTTCCAGTGATTCACAGTGTTCTTCTGAAACTATAAAGAGAAATGCTAAAGGTTGTTGTGATGACCCCCAATTGGCCCAGGCTGTCTTGGTTCTCCCCGTTTATAGTATTACCCAAGGGCAGTTGCTACAGACTTCTTCATGTGCTGGACCTACTCTCACAGTCTTGGAGTGGCTCGTGTACCCTGATTTGGAGAAACATCTATTGATAGCCTGGATGATTCTGTCTTCAGTCAGTTTAACCACTTGTTTCTTGAGGATGTGCAGCAGATGTTAAAGGAGGCCAGATAGCCTGCTATTAGAGAATATTATATTGAGAAATTGTTGAGGTTTTCTAAGTGATGACCAAATGGAAACAGAGGGTTCATTAAAGTTATTATCCTTCTGGGCTTGAAATCTTGGTGTGAACTGCTTTAGGATGGCTTACTGTAGAAGTCTATTAAGGTATATTTTGTGGCTATCTCTGCTTGTTTGCCATAGGATTCCTCTCTTTTTCTTCTTTTTTAATAAAAAAGTTCATGAAAGGAGCATTGAGTATGAGACACCCTCATAAACAAACTCCTCCTTTGTGGGATCTCAACACTGTTCTTGAAAAATTTACTTTACCACTTTTCGAATGAACACTTATCTGAAGTTCTTAACATGGAAAACTATTTTGCTTATTGCTGTGCTGTCTGTAAGATGAGTTTCTAAGCTGCAAGTACTCATAGTGGGACAACTTTACCTGATTTTCCATGGGGATAGGATTGTGTTATGCACTTATCCTTTTTTCAGGCCAAAAGTGGTTTCCGTCTTTACTTTCTGTCAGTCTTTTAATCTCCTTGGTCTCTTTCCAGAACCTAAAAATAAGGGATAGAAATTACTTTATTCCTTGGAAATGCATAGGCAGTTCAAGTACCACCGTGACAGGAGAAAACCCTTTAGAAATTTTGGTGGCAAAAAAAAAAAAATTCAACAAGTCTCTAAGCAGTTCATTTCTCATGGGTTGTCCTCTGGTGTTATTTTTTGTTACAGCCACCATGGCAAGGCAAATCTAAGTAAAGTAAGGGCACTTTTCACCAGGGCATTTTCCTCTTCAGTGACATTTTGGAAAGGAGTGGACTCTTAAGTACTCTAGAGGCAGCACCTCTATCCTCCATCCTTACCTTCATGAAGCACTGGGTACTGGATGCTTTTCTAGATCCAGTGCAGGCTTCATGAGGTCTATTCTTCAGGGGCTCCTGGAACCCTTATCCTTCCTCCTCCCAGGTTGGGTAAGATTTGGGAATCTACCCATATGCCAGTATGGCAGTGTGTTTGTTGAACATTGTACAGTTGCATTAAGTTCCACTTAACCTGTAACAGTAGATGTTCTTCATGTTTCACTTTTGCAGTCATCACATTTGGGTTATCTGCTTGCAGTAGCCCTCAGTTGGCCTGATTATCAAAGCCTTGGGTCCTGTGTTGGTTGCTGTCTCATCTTTCGTGACGTCAGGTAGTCAGGGGTATAAAGCACGAAGCCGACGCCATTACATCAGTCTTTCTTGCCGTGCGGTGCCCAAACTAGAAGCAGTTTGCAAGTGCCGGTCGGCCGACTCCTGAAATTTTAATTTTCGAGTTTCAGAACCGAAGTCTTCAACTAAAGCTAAGTACCCCATTGGGGAAACTTTTTCTTGCTCTTTACTGATGTCAGTAAAAGTTAATAATTGCATTTCTTGTGGAAAGCAAATACCTCATAAAGATTTTCATTCGTACTGTATTCCTTGCCTAGGCCCTGACCATGACGTACCTCGCTGTTGGTTTTGTGCCTTATTTAACCAGCAAACTATCCGTCGTCAGTATATTTACGCTTCTAAATATTTCGGTTCTTGGTTCAATTATCCAGATGTATCTTCAGTAAGCCATCCAGCTACCGACATTCTGCAAAAACGTAAAGATAAAGACAGAGACAGGCTGCCTAGGTCCAAAGCTGCCGACGACGCTTCTCCTAAGCCAGTTGCCAGTTTGCCGGTACTCAGTGAGGCGCTTTTGCAGCCCCTGATACCCGCTACTTCAGATTCACAGGCCTCTACTGAAACCATTCAGTGTCCGGTATGCAGCGAGATGCTTCAGCTGTGGAACCTGCGGAGGTCTCTACCGTGGATGGGTCCGGAGCCGCTGTGCAAGCACTGGCTTCTGAGGGTGTATTCAGGCCTACCGACTTGCATATTAAACCAATATCACAATCTTCTTTAAGGCCTAAAACACTAACTATGCCTAGAAAACCGACGCCCAGACCGCATGCTCAGGTCTCTATGCCTAAAAAACAAATGATAAGAATGGCTGAAGACCTTATTACTTCAGTCAGGGGAAGTCAACCCTCCCCTTCTAAGAGACCTAGGACTGAATTTGCTTATGACTCTTCTGACCAGGATTCTGAAATTTCTGTTTCTTCTGATGACCAGGATTTACCCTTGTCTACCTATGGGGATTCTGATGCAGAGGACTCTGTTCCATCTGCTTCCCCTCCAGAGGATTTCTCTTTTGGTGAAACATAGGTTCATAGGTTCATACTAAGTTAACTTCCCCTGCGAGCTATTTTAAGCCTAGCCAATTATCCCTTGTGAGAATCAAACCCTGCACCTTGTGTTTGTAAGGCAAACACCTTAACAATTAGGCCACCCTCCCAACATTGCATACTCTTAGGGAGCATTTCTGCTGGGAAAGCCAGGATTACTCTGATTCTAAAAAGAGGCTTAGGGATTTCTTACTCCTGCCTCAGCATAAGCCTTTAGCTATCCCTCCTGTACTAGACATTGTTGATGATGCCTTTTTGGAATCTAGTTTGGCCCCTGATTCTTTACCTCCTGCTCCCAGAAAACCTGATGGATATTACAGGGTTCCTGACTCTCACAAGTTCCTTTTTAAAAATCCTACTGGGGATCCTGAGACCATTTCACAGGGTCCCAAGGGCATTAAGGCTACTACTGCCAAAAATCCTGCCCCTTCTGATAGAGACTCCAGGGCGCTGGATAGATGGGGTAAGAAGGTATACACTTCTGCAACCTTGGCCATTAGGGCCTTAAACTGCCAGTTTCACATGTTAAAATATCAGCAGCATATTATTGGATTGCTTAAACAGAAAATGATGTTGATTCCTGACTGTGCTGAAAATAAAGATTTACAGGATTTAATGCATTCTGCTGAACAGGTTGGAAAACATACTTTGCAATGTGATTTTGATTCATTAGAAGCATCTTGCAGGGCTGCTGTCACTGGGTCTGTACTTAGAAGGCATGCTTGGCTTAAGGAGCAATCTTTGCCAGATCATGTTAAAGCTAAATTGTTGGATGCTCCCGTAAATTAGGACCGCCTGTTTGGCAACAAAACAGAAGACGCTCTTAAAAAGATGGAGGAAAAAGATAACTCTATGCAAACTGTTAAAGATTTCCTACAAGTTCAGCCTCCAAGATTTAGTAGGCATTGGCCCTCTAAGAATTCGTCCTTTCCTGCCTCTTCCAGGCCTTCTCAACCCAAACACAGAACCAGCAGAAGCCCCAGGTTTCAGTCCCAGTATACGCGCATGACTAAGCAGTGGGGGGTTTCTGCCTCCATATCAGGGAGTAATAAGACTCCCCCCTATGGAAAGCTGTCTCAATGACTTGACTTTAAATCTTCCAAGCACTTCTCAACTGACTGCTCCTTTAGGGGAAAAATTGCTCTGCAGGCCAAAAACTGGGAACTCATTACCCAGGACAAATGGGTTTTAAATTCTGTTTCCCAAGGATACAGATTTCCCTTCCACACATTACCAACCCCAAATGGTTGGCCAGATGTACCCACAAATCAGTAGGCAGAGGCTCAAAAGCAAGTACTCTCTCTCTTAAGCATAAAGGCTATTCAGACTGTACCAGAAGAGGAAAAGGGACAAGGTTTTTATTCAGAACTTTTTTTGGTACCCAGGAAAGACAATTCATGGCATCCTATCCTGGACCTTTCTACCTTAAACACTTTTTTGGTGATTCCAAAATTCAAGATGCTGACTCTTCACCAGCTACTTCGTATGCTAGGCAAAGGTGCCTGGTTGGCAACACTGGATTTAAAGGAAGCCTACCTGCACATCCCAGTCAGGGAATCTTGCAAAAGATACCTATGCTTCAAAGCAGGCTACATGCACTATCAGTTCTCTGCACTGCCCTTTGGCTTTTCTACTTCACCCAGGGTATTCACAAAGTGCCTAGCACCTGTCATTGCATTTTGCAGACAAAGAAAAATTCAAATATACCCATACCTGGACAGTAGTCTAATTTAGGCAGAAAGCCAGGACATACTTTTGAATCATCTGGCATTTGTACAAAAGGTGCTAACTTGTCTGGGGTACACCATAAACGAAAAGAAGTCACGTCTGGTACCCTGTCAACAAATTGTATTCCTGGGAACAAGCTTGAAGACAACTTCCCAGATGGCTTTCCTCATGCCAGAAAAACTAGTGGCCAGAAAGAACCTGCTATCCACAAGGCAAATACTACAAGCCTTGGGGTTCATGGCCTCCTGCATTCTACTAATTCCGTATGCAAGACTGCATATGAGGAAACTACAGTGGTATCTAAAAAGCCTATGGTGTCAACATTCTCAGGATCTAGAAGCAATGATTCCTGTCATACCTTGCCTACGGTTAGAATTCCTTTGGTGGGCAGAGGCCTGCCACTAAAACAAGGGACTACCATTCACTCTACCCCCTGCCGCCCAAACCGTAACAACAGATGCATCAGACTATGCATGGGGGGCTCACCTGGCAGGGAAGTGCATTCAGGGCAAATGGAGCCCAAGTCAAATGTACCTGCATAACAATCAAAAAGAAGTGTTAGCTGTACAGAATGCGCTGACAGCCTTCAAGGACCACAGTGTTTTTCGTGTTTCACTGTTGCAGTCATTACATTTGGGGGTAATCTGCTGGCAGGTTGCCCTCAGTTGGCCTGATTAACAAAGTCTTGGGTCCTTCGTCGGTTGCTGTCCCTTCTTCTGTGATGTCAGGTCGTCAGGGGTATAAAACATGCATCTGACGCCAGCAAAATCCTTAAAAGGTAAGACACCTTTGATCATTATAAGTAAAAAACTAAGAGCTCTCATAAAATCATCCAAGGCAAATTTTGAGAGAAAAATCGCCAAGGACTCAAAAGACAATCATAAGGCCTTCTTTAGCTATGTTAGAAACCTAGGAGGAAACTCCCAGATATGCTCAGAATTAGTTCAAAATGATGTGAAGATTACTGAACCTACACACATTGCCAACATACTGGCTGACAGGTTCAGTGCAGACTTCTCCCTCCCCCACAAAGGAGAGATATCTATACCAGAGGATTGTAGCCCCCAAACATCTCCAACACCCAGGTGAGAACTGCTCTCCAAAGAAAAACACAGCATCCATGGGACCGGATGGTGTCCCCGGCTGTGTGCTCCACTTAACTTAATGAGGAATTAAACCCGCAGTTAGGACAGCTGTTTAATCTTAGCCTCACCTCAGGATACGTCAAGGAGTGGCACACGGCAACTGTGGTCCCACTTCACAAGGGCGGTGCCTCCACCGACCCTGGAAATTACCGTCCCATTAGCTTGACAAGCCTTATCTGCAAAGCCATGGAGAGGATCATAATGGAACTCATAAATAAAGACATAGGGAACTTGCAGACTTTGGATCCAACCCAGTTTGGCTTTGTCAAAGGCAGATCATGCCTTTTAAACTTGGTTGACTTTTTCGAGACAGTCACCAAGGCCATTGATGAGGGAAAGGCAGTCCATGCAGCCTACCTTGACCTGGCAAAGGCCTTCGACACAATACCCCACTCAGGTATCATCGAAAAACTCATCAGCTTGAATGTAAACCCATACATCACAAGATGGGTTGCAAACTGGCTAAGTGACAGAACCCACAGGGTCAGAGTTGCTGGAGCCATGTCAGACTCAAAGCCTGTCACAAGTGGTGTCCCACAGGGATCAGTCCTGGGTCCACTCTTGTTCGGCATCTACTTTTCTGAAGTACAAGCAAACACAGATGACTGCAAACTGGGCGCCATAGTCGAAAACACATCTGACACAGATATCCTTCAGAAGGGCCTCACAGAAACGGATAACTGGTGCCAGAGCCATGGCCTAAAGTTAAATGCCAAGAAATGCATAGTCATACCCTTCGGGAAAAACAAGGTTACCCCTAGCTACCATATAGGTGGCAATCCACTGAGCACAGAAGAAGTCATCAGGGATCTGGGGACCCAGGTTGACAGTAGCCTTTCGTTTGACACTCATGTTGCTAAAGTAGTTAGGAAAACCTTCTACATTGCCCACCTGATCATGAAGGGATTCACATCTAGATCAAGGGAGGTCATCGCCCCTGTACTCATCACTCATTAGACCTATGATTGAGTACAATGCCCCATTCGAATGTATCTGACCCGACACCTGCAGCAGCTGGAAAGGCCCCAAAAGTTCCTCACCAAAAGGATAAAGGGTCTCAAAAATATGTCTTATGCTGCCCAACTGAAAGAACTCCAGCTCTATTCAGTCTCATACCGCTTGCTCAGAGGTGACCTGTGCCTGACATATAAGGCCATGTTAAACCCTGATTTGATGAATATGCTTCACCTCAAAAAATCTAGATCCCTCAGGACCACAAGGGCGGGAGACTTAAACCTTGACACGGTTATTAATAGAACGTGCTGGAGGGACAGATTCATCACCCAGAGACTCCCTATGCTGTGGAACAAAATCCCGGTACATGTGAGGCAGAGCACCTCGCTGGCCTTGTTCAAGAGGAATTTTGACCAATGGATGGGGGATCGCAGATATACCCCAGGGATTACTTCAGTGTCACTGCTTGACAGAGGCACAGCAAAATAATAGGCATAGTTTTATTCAAACTAAAGGGGTGGCGAAAGCCAAATAACTATGGGCTAGGCTTATAAATGCCCTTGGGCAGATAGCCTAGTACGAACCTATGAACCTATTACATCCGTCTTTCTTGCCGTGCGGTGCCCGAAGCAGAAGCGGTTCGCAAGTGCTGGATGGCCGATTCCTGAAATTTTCGTTTTCGAGTTTCAGAACCGAAGTCTTCAACTTAAAGCTAAGTACCCTGTTGGGGAAACTTTTTCTTACTTCTTACAGATGTCAGTAAAAGTTAATAATTGCATTACTTGTGGAAAGCAAATACCTCACAAAGATTTTCATTTGTACTGTATTCCTTGCCTAGGCCCTGACCACGATGTACCTTGCTGTCAGTTTTGTGCTTTATTTAATCAGCCCACTGTCCGTCGTCGGTACATTTTTCCTCTAAATATTTCGGTTCTCGGTTTAATTATCCAGAAATGTCGTCGGTTAGCCATCCGACTACAGGGATTCTGAAAAAACGCAAAGATAAAGACAGAGACAGGCCACCAAGGTCCAATACTGCCGACGACGCTACTCCTAAGCCAGTCACCAGTTTGCCGGTACTCAGTGAGGCGCTTTCGCAGCCCCTGATACCCGCTACTTCTGATTCGCAGGCCTCTGCTGAGACCCATTCAGAGTCCGATATGCCGCGAGAGGCTTCTCCTATGGAACCCACGGATGTCTCTACCTTGGATGGGTCTGGAGCCGCTGTGCAGGCAACGGTTTCTGAGGGTGTATTCAGGCCTACAGACTTGCATATTAAATCGACTCCACCTTCATTACTAAGGCCTAAATCTCGATCAATGTCTAAAAAAACGATGCCCAGGCCACATGTTCAGGCCCCTATGCCTAAAAACAAATGGTCAAAATGGCTGAAGATCTAATTACTCTAATCAGGGGTAGTCAACCCCCCCTCTCTAAGAGGCCTAGGGCTGAGCTTGATTATGAATCTTCTGATCCGGCTTCTGTTTCTTCTGATTCTTCTAATGACCTGGATTTGTCCATACCTACTTATGAGGATTCTGATGCAGGGGATTCCATTCCCTCTGCTTCCCCTCCTGAGGATTTTTCATTTGAGGAAACTTTACATACCTTAAGGGAGCATTTCCACTGGGAAAGTCAGGATTTTTCTGATTCAAAAAAGAGGCTTAGGGATTTCCTTCTTCTACCTCAGCATAGGCCCGTGGCTATACCTCCTCTACTAGACTTTGTTGATGTGTTTTCGGAATCCAGTATGGCCCCTGATTCCCTGCCTCCGGCTCCTTGTAAACCTGACAGATACTACAGGGTTCCTGATTCCCACAAGTTCCTTTTCAAAAATCCTGTAGCAGATCCAGAAACCATTTCTCAGGCCTGCCAGTAAAACAACAGACTGCCATTCACACTACCCCCTGCTGCACAAGCCCTAACTACAGATGCATCAGACTATGCATGGGGGGCACATCTGGCAGGGAAGTGCATTCAGGGCAAATGGAACCCAAATCAAATGCACCTACATATCAGTCAAAAAGAAATGTTAGCTGTACAGAAAGCTCTGACAGCTTTCAAGGACTACATTCATCCAGGACAACTAATAGTAAAGACGGACAACACCACGGTTATGTGGTACATAAACAAGCAGGGGGGGTACACATTCTTACCCCCTATGCAGACTAGCCATGGCATTGTGGAACACAGCCTTGAGCTACCAAGTGCACTTACAAGCTCAATTCCTGGCAGGAAAATTGAATACACTGGCAGACGGACTAAGTAGAAATCTCATGGACCCACACGAGTGGAAACTGGAACCACAGATTTTCAACATGTTGACAAGCAAATGGGGGAACCCAGACATAGATCTATTTGCCTCCCCCCAGAACTACCAGTTGGACAAAGTTTGCACAAGGACTCCCCACAAAGAAGCCTGGAAAGTGGATGCTGTGCCCTTCAGCTGGAAAAACCTATCAGTCTAGACCTTTCCCCCTCTGCCTCTGCACTCCAAAGTTCTGCTAAAAGTCAAACAGGACAAACCAAGAATGATTTTGATTGCTCCAGGCTGGCCACGCCAACACTGGTACCCACTCCTGCGCAGTGTGTCGCAAAGATCTCCATGGCACCTGCCTCAGACCCCTTCCTTGCTGTCTGAGCAGGAGAACCAAATTCTGCACCCTCAGCTTCCAAAATTGAACCTTGCAGCCTGGCTAATTACTTAAATTCACACTTATCATCCCACAGCAAACCTGTGATGGATGTCATCTTGGAGGCGAGAAGGCCTAGTACTAGAAAATCTTATGCTGACAAATGGAAAAGATTCTTTGCCTGGAACCAATCTTTAGGCATGAGCACAGCAGCACCCAATTTACCTCAGATTTTGCAATACTTAACTGAGATGCTTCACAAGGGCCTGTCTTTTTCCTCTATTAAAATCCATGCTTCAGCTATTTCAGCTCACTGTAACACAGAACCACCCCTCTTCTCTCATGCCCTGCTCAAGCAGCATCTCAGATGGGCAAAGAACTTGAGACCACCCAGGAGAGCTCCTACCCCTGCCTTGGGACCTTAACTTTGTTTTGGAGAAGCTCACTCTACCTCCTTTCGAGCCAGCTGCTACTGCAGACCTAAAATTTATCTCTTGGAAAACAGCTTTTCTTTTAGCAATCACTTCAGCTAGAAGGATATCTGAATTACAGGCCCTTATGGCAGTGGAGCCTTTCATCATCTTTCATGCAGACAGGTTATCTCTGAGGACCAATCCATCCTTTATGCCCAAGGTGGTTTCCAGTGTGGCTCTTAATCAGTCCATTCATTTGCCAACCTTCTTTCCCACTCCACAGAACAAAGGGGAATGGATCCTGCATTCCTTGGATGTGCACAGACAACTAAGATTCTACTTGGGACAGGACTTAATCTCGAAGAAAATCTGAACAATTGCTGGTAGCATTTGCTGCAGGGGCAGAGGGGAGGGCTATTTCAAAACAAACCATTTCTAAATGGATAAGCCATTGGATCAGATCTCACTCCACCAGGACTGCATCTACTTCTGCAGCTTTTCTCAGAGGTGTTCCTACCAGGGATATTCTAAAAGCTGCTACCTGGAGTTCTGTACATACTTTCACCAAGCATTATCATTTACCAATTTTCTCCAAATCCAGAGCTGGTTTTGCCACTGCTGTCTTGCAAGGCCTTATAGCTGGCCCTAATGCTGTATAAACTCCTCCTCCCAACCGTAGCTTTGGGAATCTACCCAAATGTAATGACTGCAACAGTGAAACTTGAATAACATAGTACAGTTATGTACACTTACCATAAATGTAGATGTTCAAGTGTATTCACTGTTGCAGTCCTGGTTACCCTCCCTCCAGCCCCCTACTTTTTTTCTGGCTATACCTCTACTTTCTTTTACTACGCTTAAAAGCCTTTTTGGTGTATTTGCTTTTGGTCGGAGGTATATTTTTGTGTTTTTAATTTTATTTGCTACCCATTAGGGGGGCACCTGATATCTGGGGCAAGAAAAACTGATGTAATGACGTCAGATGCATGTTTTATTCCCCTGACGACCTGACGTCATGAAAGAAGGGACAGCAAACGACAAAGGACCCAAGACTTTATTAATCAGGCCGACTGAGGGCAACCTGCCAGCAGATTACCCCCGAATGTAATGACTGCAACAGTGAATACACTCAGACATCTACATTTATGGTAAGCGTACACAACTGTACTTTCTTCCAGGACAATTAATGATAAAGACAGACAACACCACTGTTATGTGGTACATAAACAAGCAGGTGGGCACCCATTTCTACCCCCCTCTGCAGACTAGCCATGGCTCTGTGGAACACAGCCGTGAGCAAACAAGTGCATCTACAAGCTCAGTTCCTGCCAGGAAGACTAAATACATTGGCAGTTGAACTAAGCAGAAATCTCATGGACCCACACTAGTGGAAACTGGAACCAAAGACTTTCGACATGTTGATACACAAATGGGGGAGTCCAGATATAGACCTGTTTGCCTCTCCCCAGAACTACCAATTGGACAAATTCTGCACAAGGACTCCCCACAAACTAGCTTGGAAAGTGGATTCTCTGTCCTTAAGCTGGAAAAATCTATCAGTGTATGCCTTTTACCCTCTGCCTCAACTCTCCACCCAAAGTACTACTAAA
Organism: Protopterus annectens; assembly: GCF_019279795.1. Classification (NCBI taxonomy): domain Eukaryota; kingdom Metazoa; phylum Chordata; order Ceratodontiformes; family Protopteridae; genus Protopterus; species Protopterus annectens. The sequence continues at coordinate 1,131,908,513 of NC_056737.1, forward strand.
GATCAAACAGGACAAACCAAGGGCAATACTGATTGCACCAGACTGGCCTCGCCAACCCTGGTACCCCCTTTGCGCAGTGTGTCACTGCTGGCTCTATGGCACCTGCCTCAGACCCCTACCCTGCTGCCTCAGCAGGACAGCCAGATTCAACACCCTCAGCTTCAAACCCTGAACCTGGCAGCCTGGCTAATTATCTAATTTCTCTGTTACCATCCCTCAGTAAACAAGTGTTGGATGTCATTTTGGAGGCAAGGAGGCCTAGTACTAGAAAATCTTATGCTGAAAAACGGAAAAGATTCTGTGCCTGGAACCAAACTCAAGGGATGGCCACAGCAGCATCCAACTTACCTCAGATTCTCCAATACTTACAAGGGCCTTTCTTTTTCTTCCATCAAAATTCACACCTTTGACATTTCAGCTCATTACAACACAGAACCACCCCTCTTCTCTCATCCACTGCTCAAGCAGTTCCTCAGAGAGGGGCAGAAAACTTAAGACCACCCAGGAGAGCCCCAACTCCAACCTGGGACCTTAACTTTGTATTGGAAAAACTCACTCTTCCTCCTTTTGAGCCGGCTGCAAGTGCAGAGTTGAAATTTCTTTCTTGGAAAACCACCTTCCTTTTAGCAATCACTTCAGCAAGAAGGTTATCTGAATTACAGGCTCTTATGGCAGTGGAGCCTTTCATCATCTTTCATGTGGACAGAGTGTCCCTTAGGATCAATCTGTCCTTCATGCGCAAGGTGGTTTTCAGTGTGGCTCTTAATCAGTCCATTCATTTGCCAAACTTCTTTCCTAATCCACAGAACAAAGGGGAATGCATACTGCACTCCTTAGATGTGCACAGACAACTGAGATTTTACTTGGACAGGACTAAACCTCAAAGGAAATCTGAACAACTGCTGGTGGCATTTGCTGCAGGGGCAGAGGGGAAGCTATTTCAAAGCAAACCATTTCTAAATGGATAGGCCATTGCATTCATTTCTGCTATAAGCACCATGGAAAACCTATCCCACAGGGGATTAGACCCCGTTCTACCAGGGCTGCATCTACCTCCACAGCCTTTCTCAGAGATGTCCCTGCCAGGGACATCCTAGAAGCTGCTACCTGGAGTTCTGTACATACTTTCACCAAGCATTACCATTTGCCTTTTTTCTCTAAATCCAGAGTTGGCTTTGCCACTGAAATGTCGTCTGTTAGCAATCAGACTACCGGAGTTCACAAAAAAATGCAAGGAAAAAAACAAAGACAGACTGTCGAGGTCCAAAACTGACGACGAAGCTTCTCCTAAGCCAGTTGCCGGTTCGCCGGTACTCAGTGAGACGCTTTCGCAGCCCCTGATACCCGCTCTACCGAGACCCATTTGGTGTCCGGTATGCCGCGAGATTCGCAAAGTATTGAACCTGTGGATGTCTCTCCTTTGGATGGGTCTAGAGCCGCTGAGCAGGCACCAGCTTTTGAGGGTGTTTTCAGGCCTCATCATTTTTATATTAAATCGACGCCATCAACAAAAACGAGGTCAAAGACTACTTCTATGTCTAAAAAACTGACGCATGAGCCACGTGCTCAGGCCCCTATGCCTAAAAAAAATGATCAAAATGGCTGAGGATTTAATTACCTTGATCAGGGCCCCCCCCCCCCCCCCCCGCTAAGAGGCCTAGGCAAGGCACTGATTATGAATCTTCAGATCATGTTTCCATTTCTTCTGATTCCTCTTCTGATCAGGAATTTTCTATTCCACCTTATGAGGATTCTGATGCAGAGGAATCCATCCCATCTGCATCTCCTCCTGAGGATTACTCATTTGGAGAGACTTTGCATACTTTAAGGGAACATTTTCACTGGGAGAATCAGGACTTCTTTGAATCAAAAAAGAGGTTTAGGGATTTCCTTCTTCTTCCTCAGCATAGGCCTTTGGCAATTCCTCCTGTATTAGACATTGTTGATGATGTGTTCTTGGAATCAAGCATGGCTCCTGATTCCCTGCCTACAGCTCCTAGTAAGCCAGACAAATATTACAGGGTTCCTGACTCCCACAAATTTATTTTCAAAAATCCTACTGCTGATCCTGACACTATTTCTCAGGGTCCCAAGGGTGTTGAGGCTTCTACAGCCCAAAATCCTACCCCTTCTGATAGAGATTCCAGGGTGCTGGATAGATGGGGTAAGAAGGTTTATACGTCTGCAGCCTTGGCAATCAGGGCTTTAAACTGCCAGTTTCATATGCTTAAATATCAACAGCATGTTATGGGCTTACTGAAACAGAAAATGATGTTGATTTCTGATTATGTGGAAAATAGAGTTACAGGATTTATTGCATTCAGCAGAACAGGTTGGAAAACATACTTTGCAATGTGGTTTTGATTCCTTGGGGGCCTCTTGCAGGGCTGCCGTAACTGGATTTGTGATAAGAAGGCATGCCTGGCTCAAGGAGAAAAATCTGCCTGATCATGTTAAAGCTAAATTTTTGGATGCCCCTTTATAGCATGATAGTCTGTTTGGTAATAAGACAGAAGAGGTTTTAAAGAAAATGGAAGACAAAGCTAAATCTATGCAAACTGTAAAAGATTTTTTGCAAGTGCAGCCACCCAGGTTCAGTAGGCACTGGCCTACTAAGAATTGGTCCTTTCCTGTGTCCAACAGAGCCACTCAGGGCAAACCCTGGTGCTCAAAAGACTCTAGATATCAGTCACAGGGATCTTACAGGTCAAAGCAATGGGGTGCCTCCACCTTCAAATCTGGAGGTAACAAAGCACAACCCTAGAGTAAGCAGTCTCAATGATTTTCCTCTACCATCTCCAAGCACTTATCTTTTGGCAGGCCCCTTGGGGGGAAAAATAGCACTTCATGCTCAAAATTGGCAGTTAATTACGAACAAGTGGGTATTAAACATAGTATCCCAGGGGTACAGATTTCATTTCCATACTTTGCCAGTTCCAAACGGATGGCCAGATCTGCCACAAAACCAGTGGGCAGAGGCCCAGAAACAAGTCATGTCCTTCATGGATATGGAGGCTATTCAACCAGTACCAGAAAAGATAAAAGGACAAGGATTTTATTCAAGACTTTTGCTGGTACCCAGAAAAGACAAATCATGGCGTCCAATACTGGACTTATCAATTCTGAACACGTTCCTGGACATTCCAAAATTCAAAATGCTGACTTTACAACAGCTACTGCCTATGCTAGGCAAGAATGCCTGGTTGGTAACTCTAGACTTGAGGCATACCTGCATATCCCAATAAGGGAATCTTGCAGAAGATACCTCCGCTTCAAAGCAGGTTTTTGCATTACCAATTCTCTGCACTGCCCTTTGGCTTATCTACTGCGCCCAGGGTCTTTACAAAGTGCCTGGCACCAGTAATTGCATTCTGCAGACAAAGAAACATTCAAATTTATCCTTATCTGGACGATTGTCTCATTCAGGCAGAGAACAAGGACACTCTTCTTCAACATCTGGCGTTTGTAAAAAGGCTTCTAGCATGCTTATGGTACACCATAAATGAAAAGAAATCACAACTGGTACCCTCTCAAATAATTACATGCCTGGGTGCAAGCTTGAATGCAGCTGCCCAGATGGCTTACCTCACGCCAGACAAACAAATGCAGTTGACAATATACTTCAAACAAATGGCAACAAAGACCCAGTTGTCTGCAAGACAAATTCTGCAGGCTTTGGGGTCATGGCATCCTGCATTCTACTAATTCCATATGCGAGACTGCATATGAGGAAACTTCAATGGTACCTAAAAAGCTTATGGAGTCAACATTGTCACAGCCTGGAAACAATGATTCCTCTCATTCCCTGCCTACAACAGGAGTTTCTTTGGTGGGCAGAGACATGTCACCAAAACAAGGGACTGTCATTCACTCTACCCCCTGCCACCCAAACCCTAACTACAGATGCATCAGACTATGCTTGGGGGGGCCCACCTGGCAGGGAGATGCATTCAGGGCAAATGGAGCCCAAACCAAATGCATCTACATATCAACCAGAAAGAAATGCTAGCTGTTCAGAATGCTCTGACAGCCTTCAAGGACTTAATTCATCCAGGACAACTACTGATAAAGACGGACAACACCACAGTTGGGTGGTACATAAACAAGCAGGGGGATACCCATTCCTACCCCCTTTGCAGACTAGCCATGGCCTTATGGAACACAGCCTTGACCTACCAAATACATCTTCAAGCTCAATTCCTGCCAGGAAAGCAAAATACTCTGGCAGACGACCTAAGCAGAAATCTTATGGACCAGCACGAATGTCAACTGGATCCACAAATCTTCTGCATGTTAACACAGAAATGAAGAAGCCCAGACATATATCTATTTGCCTCTCCCCAAAACTATTAGTTGGACAAATTCTGCACAAGAACTCATCGCAAAAAAAGCATGGAAAGTGGATGATGCTAAGTTGTCTATCTCGCCTTCATTCTTGCTGGATGGGTTCGGAGCCGATCCTCGGCCCCAACTCGGCAATTTACTAAAGCTTGAGAGCTATTTACTGGCTCGTGGCCCTCCCTCTATCCCACAATGCTAGGCATCAGATCCCCAGATCTCGTTTGTCGCTTCAGCTACGAGGTTGCGATTTACTTGGCTCCAGGTCGTATTAATCTTTTTTCATATATTGATATGTTTAAAGTTAACTTTAGTTTTTCTTTATAATCTTTTCTTATATTTATAACTTCCCGATTAGTGAACTCTGTTTATTCCCTAATATCCCCTCTTAGAAACTCGTTTTAGTTAGAGAGTTTCTCCCCCCTCCCTTTTTTTTTGTCAGTGGCTAATCTCCCCTCCCATTCCTTGTGTTATAGGGTAGTGTTAGCTCCTCTTTTACTTTAGTACAGTTGTAGACTTGTATGTATATATTTATATATAGTTAACTGTGCAATTGTTTAATATTGTAGCTTAACTAGTGTGTGCGTCTGTGTGTTGTTCTGTGTGATTAAGCACTAGTGACTCTTTTCTTTGGTATCCATCATGTCTAAGGATACCAAAGTTTCAGGTTTTAAGAAGTGTGACTCATGCTGTCAGAAGATGTCTCTGACAGACGGTCACATTTCTTGCATTTATTGCTTGGGCCCCCTACACCTGCAGGACTCCTGCTCGGTCTGTCATGCCTTCAGCCCGAGAGTCCTGCAGGAGCGTAGGAACAAGCTCATCCTGGGAGGCTTACTTAAGCCAGAAGGATCCCAGACCAAGCCTTTGTCAGGTAAATCCTCTAAGCCCGCCAAGCCGTCGGCTCCCAGTTCGGAGCAGTCGCATGGTGGAGCACCTGCCTCCTCGTCGGCTCCGGCTGGAGCCGACACCTCTAGACCTCAGTCGGCTCTGACTTTATTGTCGGAACCGTCTTCGAGCCTAAAATGGTCTAGGTCCCCTTCCCTAGAATCGGTTCGCTCAGCTCCGAGGTCACCATTACTCCAATATGAGAAAAGCCATAGGTCCCCCTCATCTCGGTCTTCCAGGCTATCTGATCATGACCTAGAGAGGGTGGTTAGTAGACTCCTTAAGTCGCAGGCCCTGGCCAAAATTTTAACCAGCCCTTCTCAACAGACTGTGGCTGTCCTGGTATCTACAGCAGTTCTTCCTTTCCTCCTCCGACTCCCTTCTTGTGTTCGGTGCCGGTTGGGGCTCGAATCTTGGTAACGTCGGGACCGATACTACACCTTTCGGCTCCTTCGTCAGCTCCGATCTCTTCCTTGGTTCCATCCTTGGAGGGATCTGGGCGCCGAAACTCCCTCGTCGGCTCCGAGGGGGCGAGTGACATCGGACCCTTGTCTGACCCCGTTCTCCCTCTCAGAGCATCGGCACAGGTGAGCTCGGCCCCATCGGCCTCGGAGCTGTCCTTCTCGGTGCCGAAAGGGGGTTCTCGTCTCCTCGGAGCGGGGACCTTCTGCTCTGCCTGACAGGGGCGCCTTCGAGGTCATGAGGAGTGTGCTGACTCCTGAGTCGGCCCCTCGATCAGCCCCTTCGGCTCCTCCCCCCATGGTGCCTGCATCGGGCTCTATTCACCCTCCTGACCCCAAGCGTGGAGAGCAAATGCTCCAGGTCTCCCCATTGGGCGTATCTTCCTCTTCCGAGGCCTCCCCTGATCCTTCGGAGGAGCCCCCCCTGGAAGAGAAAATGCAGGAGGAAACATGTCGACTCCCCCCCAAGTCAGTCACATCTGATACCGACTTGGAGGATTCGGAAGGGTCCCCAAGATCCCCCTCTGAGGATATCTCCTTTTCAGACATCCTAGAAATCCTTAAGCAGAGGGGGAACTGGACTGCCCTTAACCCTTCGGAGGACGAGTCGGTCTACCTGGACGCGTTTGGTTCTCGCCCTTCCACCTCCTGGGTGTCTCCACCTTTCGACCCACTAATGGAAGTGGTGGCTCGAAAGGCGTGGTCAGCCCTGGACACAGTGGAACCAACTCCCCGTAGGCCCACTAAATTTATTACAGCCCCACCTGGCAAGCAATTTTTGACAAAAGGTATCCCTATTGATGCCATGGTGGTTGCAGCAGCCATAAAGAAGGAGTTGGCTGACCCTTCGGTGCCTGTCCATCCACCTAATAAAGAATCTAGGACAATGGACAGGTACGGGAAGCGGGTGTTTTCCTCAGCGACCTTCTCTATTCGGTTGATGATTTATCTATGCCATTTCACCCGTCTCCAAAGGGATCTTCTTAAGGAACTGAGTGATACCCTTCAGGATCCATCAGCTGCAGGGGCTCAAGACAAGATAAACTCCCAGCTGGCGACCCTTAATTCTATCGTCAACTCCTCCATGCGGCTCATTTCTTCTGCAGCCGATGGGGCGAGTAGGGCCGCAGGTACAGGCGTGGCTTTGAGAAGACATGCCTGGATGCAGTTATGCAACTTTGCTGACCCCTTTAAGGCGTCCTTCACCAATACCCCCTTTGATGGTTCGGCTCTGTTTGGACCACAGGTGAAAGATACCCTTACCAGGTGTGAGCAGGAAGGCAAGACTCTCTCTGCCGTGGGAGTCTGTTTTTCCACTCCCTCTAGACCATACCCTAAGGGTCAGAAGAGTGGAAAAATGCGGTTTCGGAAACCCCAGGGAGTCGTGCCTGACACACATGGCGAGTTTCCCTCCAGGGGCAGGGGAGGGAACAATAATAGACGCCGCCCAAGTGGCAGTGGGGGCCCGCAGAATCAGGGTAGCAGAGAATCGTTCTCTGACAAATCCTTTCAGCACCCCTGAGGGGCTGCCCGACTGTCCGCCTTCGGAGGCAGTCGGGGGGAGATTGTCACTGTACCCAGAAGCCTGGCAACTCGTCACACAAGACAAATGGGTATGGTCTATCATATTCGAGGGTTACAAGATTACCTTTGTCCACACCCCGGTACAAACAACCAAGTCCCTTCCAGATGTTCCACCCAGTCTAAGGGAACAGGCAGTGCTAGAAATTTCAAAACTGCTAGACAAACGGGCCATCCAGCCAGTCCCAGCAGACCAGCAAGGATCCGGAATCTGCTCCAAGTTCTTTTTGGTGCCAAAAAAGACATGGGACTGGAGACCCATTTTGGATCTTAGCAGGCTAAACAAGTCTGTTCAAAGAACAAAGTTCCGGATGGTCACGCTCCAGTCCATTTCTACCCTTTTTGGGTCAGGACAATTGGATGTGCTCCATAGAATTCAGGATGCGTACTACCATATCAAAATGAACAGGCGCTCCAGAAGGTTTCTCCGCTTCCGGCTGGGAGACAGTTGCTATCAATTCAGGGCCCTGCCCTTTGGTCTCACCACAGCCTCCAGGGTGTTCACCAAATGCATGGCAGTGGTTACGGCTCACCTGAGACGGCGAGGATTCCAGGTGTTTCCATATCTCGACGACTGGCTCCTCACTGCTCCCACCAGGCATCAGTTACTGCGAGCCAGGGATTATACCATCCAAACTTGCTCCGAGCTAGGTATATCAATACATTTCGAAAAGTCTGCATTGTCGCCTTTTCAGTCCATTATCTTTATAGACGCAATCTTAAATTCAAAAGATTTGTCTGCAAGGCTTCCTCTCGACAGAGTTTCAGAAATCCGCCGACATGTGCAAGTCTTATTACAGTGCACCAGGATTCAGGCTAGATTTGTACTAAAGACCTTGGGCCTCATGGCAGCAGCAATCATACTAGTTCCCCTGGCTCGCTTTCACATGCGGCTTCTTCAGTGGATGCTTTTTACTCAATGGTCCTTTCAACAGCTTCCAATGTCTCACAAGATAATAATCACTCAATCATGCAAAGACCACCTAGCTTGGTGGATGGTCTCCCCTCTGATACTCCAGGGCAGACCATGTGTTCTTCCTCCTCCTGTTGCCGCAGTGACCACGGGTGCCTCCCTGATTGGGGGGGCATTTTCAGGGCAGGACTGTCCAGGGCACCTGGCAACCTCTAGAGTACCATCTGCACATAAATGATGAGAGCGGTGCTTTTGGCGTTGCAAGCTCTTCAGGACTCTCTACCCACCGGGACTATTGCAATTCAGACAGACAATATGTCTGTAGTGTGGTACATCAACAAGCTGGGTGGAACCAAGTCCTATCCCTTATGTCGAGAAGCACTCAGACTCTGGCAGTGGGCGATCTCCTCTCAACGGTTTCTGATAGCAACGCACATCCCTGGGAGGTCCAACGTCATAGCGGACAGGCTAAGCAGAGCTGTTCTCATGCCTCACGAGTGGTCTCTCAATCAATCAGTAGCGGACAAAATCTTCCGCAGATGGGGTCAACCTTGCTGCAACCTTTTTGCAACACCTCTCAACAGCAAATGCGATGACTTCTTCACTCTCTTCCCCCTTCCCGGCCAATCCCCCAGAGACGCTCTAGTTCACAATTGGCCCCGGGGTCTTCTGTATGCATTTCCACCTTTTCCCCTAATTCCCAAGCTAATTCAGAAGGCAACTGCTTTGGGATCCAGGATGATCCTCATTGCCCCTTACTGGCCCCGACAAATTTGGTTCCCGTTCCTGCATCGCCACCTGCTGGAGCAGCCGTGGAATCTGGACCCAGTGCCAGACCTCTTGGTCCATCAGTCGGGCGGGCTGCACCAGTCCCTTCAGTCTCTCAACCTTACAGCTTGGTTGCTCCACTTCCAACTTTAGCCAGGCTTCCACTAATTTCTCAGCCGGTGCGTGAGATCATCCTTTCTTCGCACAAATCTGCCACCAGGAAGACTTATGCTAGTAAGTGGAAATGTTTCTCCTTCAGGGCAGAGGCTAGGAATATTGACCCTTTTACAGCCCCTGTCCATCATGTTTTAGATTTTTTAGCAGAGTTCTTTCAAGCTGGTTCCTCTTCTGCCCCCATTAGGGTCCAATTAGCTGCTATTGCAAATTTCCATGCTAGCCTGTCAGAAACCAGCATCATGTCCCACAAACTTTGCAAGGCCTTTCTCAAAGGAACTTTGTTACTTAGGCCCCCGGACAGAGATCCCCCGCCTCCGTGGGACTTGAACTTGATATTGGCTTCCTTGATTCTCCCCCCCCTTAGAACCAGTGGTTTCCTGTTCCTTAAAATTGCTCACCTGGAAGACTCTCTTTTTGGTAGCCATCACATCAGCTAGGAGAGTTTCTGAACTTCAAGCCTTCTGTATTCATCCTCCTTATCTTGTGTTTCATAAGGACAGAGTTTCACTTAGGCCTAATCCTTTGTTTTTACCCAAGGTACCCTCTGAAGCAAATCTGAATCAGTCTATTGATCTGCCCATATTTTTTCCTAACTATTCGAACAAAGTTGAACAAAATTTGCACCGCTTGGATGTTCACAGGCAATTACGTTTCTACTTGGATAGGACTAAGCAAATAAGAAAATCAGACTAACTTTTCCTATCCTATGCTTAGGGCAAACAAGGACGGCTAGTTTCCAAAGTAACCTTATCCAGGTGGTTGTCCTCTATTATTACCTTGATTTATCAACTCAGACATAAACAAACTCCATGCTAAACCTAAAGGTCATTCCACCAGAGCATTGGCTACGTCGGTAGCTTTTCAAGCAAGACTACCAATGGAATCTATTTGTGCCGCAGCCACTTGGGCCACTCCTCATACATCCATTTCGTATTACAAGTTGGATGTGGCCTCTAGGAATAGAGTTGAGTATGGTTCCTGTCCCATCCAGCAAGAATGAAGGCGAGATAGACAACTTAACGTTAAGAAGTTATGTACCTACCATAACGTTCCATGTTAGTTGTTCTTCATCTCACCTTCTTTCTTGCATCCCACTCTCCATCCCCCTAGCCTGGACAGACCGAGAAGAGTCCCCTTTTGGGGCCTTCCTCCTCTGGACAACTCTTGATGTATATTGTGTCCTCCTCTGTCTTTGTACTATAGTTTTTCTTTGTGGTTGGACAGGGGTCCTTGAATCTTTCCTTGGTGTTAGCCCTGCCAAACGAGATCTGGGGATCTGACGCCTAGCATTGTGGGATATAGGGATGGCCTCGAGCCAGTAAATAGCTCTCGAGCTTTAGTAAGTTGCCAAGTCGGAGCCGAGGATCGGCTCCGAACCCATCCAGCAAGAAAGAAGGCGAGAAGAAGACAACTAACATGGAACGTTATGGTAGGTACATAACTTCTTATTCTATCCTTCAGCTGGAAAAACATATCAGTCTATGCCTTTCCCCCTCTGCCTCTACTCTCCAAGGTCTTACTAAAAGTCAGACAGGAAAAAACAAAAATTATTCTAATTGCTCCGGACTGGCCTTGCCAACACTGGTACCCGCTTCTAAGGAATATGGCACACCTTCCTCCATGGTACTTGCCTCAAGCACCTCATCTATTGTCTCAGCAGAACTATCAAATTCTGCACACTGAGCCCCAAACTCTGAATCTTGCAGCATGGCTAATCAACTAATTATTCAAACCACATCTCTCAGTAAACCTGTGATGGATGTCATTTTGGAAGCCAGAAGGCCTAGCACTAGAAGATCTTATGCTGATAAATGGAAGAGATTCTGTGCTTGGAACCAAGCACAAGGAATAGACACAGCAAAGTCCAATATTCCTCAGATTTTACAATACTTAACTAAGATGCTTGACAAGGGCCTATCTTTTTCTTCAATAAAAATCCATGCCTCTGCCATCTCGGCTCATTACAACACAGAGCCTCCCCTCTTTTCTCATCCACTGCTAAAACAGTATCTCAGAGGGGCCAAAGATTTAAGGCCTCCCAGGAGAGCACCAACTCCTGCATGGGACTCAATTTTGTGCTGGAAAACCCACCCTGCCTCCTTTTGAACCAGCAGCTACTGCGGATATAAAATTTCTTTCTTGGAAGACAGCTTTTCTTTTGGCAGTCACTTCAGCTAGAAGGGTTTCAGAACTACAGGCTTTCATGGCAGTGGAGCCTTTCATTATTTTTTACCCGGACAGGGTGGCCCTCAGGACCAATCCTTCTTTTATGCCTAAGGTGGTATCCAGTGTGGCTCTTAACCAGGCCATTCACCTGCCAACTTTTTTCCCAAATCCGCAGAACAAGGGGGAGCGGATTCTGCATTCATTGGATGTATACAGACAACTAAGATTCTACTTAAACAGGACAAAATCTCTAAGAAAGTCTGAGCAACTACTGGTAACATTTGCTGCTGGATCAGAGGGGAAGGCTATATCAAAGCAGACTATTTCTAAATGGATAAGCCATTGCATTTGTTTCTGCTACTTGCACCATGGTAAACCTGTACCTAAGGGGATCAGATCCCATTCCACCCGGGCTGCCTCTACTTCAGCAGCATTTCTCAGAGGGGACCATACTAGAGACATTCTAGAAGCTGCTACTTGGAGCTCAGTTCATACGTTCACAAAGCGTTATCATTTACCTCTCTTCTCTAAATCCAGGGCAGGCTTTGCCACTGCAGTCCTGCAGGGCCTTATAGCTGCTCCTAATGTTGTTTAGTTCCATCCTCCCATCCATAGCTTTTGGATTCTACCCAAATGTAATGACTGTAACAGTGAAACACGAAGAATATAGTACACTTACCATAAATGTAGATGTTCGACTGTATTCACTGTTGCAGTCCGGGTTACCCACCCGCCAGCCACCTTCTCTATACCTTTTCTTTCCTTCACTATACTCAAAAGCCTTTGTGGTGTATTTGCTTTTAGTTGAAGGTAAATTTTATGTTTCTAAGGTGCATTTATATATTTACAGTTTATTCATATATTTTTGCTCCCCATTTGGGAGGCACCTGACATCTGGGGCAAGAAAAACTGATTAAAATGTTGTCAGCTGCATGTTTTATACCCCTGATGACCTGACGTCGTGGAAGAGGAGACAGCAACCAACGCAGGACCCAAGACTTTGTTATTCAGGCCAACTGAGGGCAACCTGCCAGCAGATTACCCAAATGTAATGACTGCAGCAGTGAATACACTCGGACATCTACATTTCTGGTAAGTGCACACAACTGTACTTTTTCTCTTCTGTGAATAAAAGAAGAGGAAGCCAATTCCAAGGCCAACAAAAATTCATTCCACTAGGTGAACTTTTAATTTTGGTGTTTACTTAAAATGGTTTGACGTTGTCCTGTTCGATTCTCAACTAGAGCGTCTTCTGTGTGGAGACATGCATGATTGGGCTTACCTTCGTTGAAGGTTGTGCGTCAGAGCTGGCAACTCGGCACGTAAAAGTCTACTGCCAATCATTAGCGGACCGGAGTTCCACTGTGGCGACCCCTAACCGGGAAAAGCCGAAAGACACAACAACAACTTAAAATGGTTTCATAACCTCTGACCTGCACTGGCTTATTACATCCTTGTGTGTTTATAAAACACTGTAGCCTGGACAACTAGTCTAGGTCTAGAAATTTTTTTTCCATGTCCAGACTTGAATTTTTTTCTGTCTTAGTTGTTTCTTCGTTTTCTATTATGAGATACTGGGTTCCACTTCAGGACTTGTTCTTTGAAGTGAAGCTGTGGCAAATGAGACTGCTTTAAGAAGGTAGGCTGTTATCATAGACTTTGTTATTCCACATGTAAAAAGCTCCTCATCCTGCAAGTCTGCATTGTGCCTTTGTTTTACCATGTGAATCATAAAGGGTGATACTTCTGCTTTCATCTTTTTCTCAAGTATCCTGCCAGTATTTGCTAACAGAGAACTTGCACATAGACTCTAGCTAACCTTTCAGTGTTGTAGTTATAAGGTTTGGAGGAGAGTAAAGGAGTAATCCTTCTTGGTGAAGTCTTACTGGCAAAAGTGACACCTACCTGTGGGTGGAGTCTTTGACTTGACGATGTCCTGATACATTGGCCGCAAAAAAATCACTATAGGAATATACATACCCCTTTACTAGCTGTTCTTCAAGCTTTTAACTGTGTTTATATGGCATCACTGTAGTACTTGGAGATACCTGCTTGCTTTGTGGTCTAACAGCACCTTCCCACCATTAGTTATGCAGATGTTGCTGCTTGTAGGTCTCCTCTTTAAAGTGGTTAAGTAGCAGTTCTGCCAAGGCACTACTCTTTTGAAAAGAGGGATGTGATCACTTTACCAGTGGGAACTGCAGCTCAGTACACTGGTTGTCCCTCGTATGCCTTATTGATGTGGTAAGATATGAGGTGAAGCACCCTTAGCAGTCTGCCCTTCTGGGCCAGCCATATCAGTTGCTACTTAGAAGCTTCATTATCTGAAGAAACTTTTAAGATGATATAAAGAGTCCATAGTGAGTATTATTAAAATGAGTATGTTGAAGAAATACAAAATGCACCAAAATTAACCACCTGCAAAGCATTAGTGTTTCAGTGAAATGCAGCAGCAGATGCTTGGTAATAAAGTAAGAAAAAGAAGAAATCATTATTTGTTTGGTAGTGAACTTGCAACAAAGATTTTTCCAGTTTGAAGGGAAGCATTCTTTGCTAGTCAGTATACCTGGGTGATAGACAGTACATGATTAGTACTTATGTAGGTAAGATTTTTTTTATCTTTGCATTGTTGCTTCTTTCCCAGTATTATTTTAACTCTAGCATCTTTTGTCCATTGATAACTGCTTTCAAAGAATGTGAACTGTGTCACATTAGCATTAATGTCTGCATGATAGCACTACCAAAACAGTAGGATGTATTATTTGTTTGGTTTTAATTGCAACACAGCAGAGCAGCCATGACCTCAGGTAGCTAGCTAGCATGCTGCCATGTAACTTTTAAAACATAACTAGTAAAAGCTGCAGCTTTGCAAGCTGTCTGAACTTGTGTATGTATTTTGTAATTCATTCGTCATTGTCAGAAAAAACACAGAAGTTGTGAATGAGCCATTGCTAATGCTTGAATTTAGAGGAATGATAGTCAGAGTCAGTCATCTAAACAAAATGTTATTGCTAAGAATGTTAATGAGATCACTAATCTCTTTGAGGCTGCCTGTTTGCAGGTGGATATTTTCCTTTATCACAGATCCATTTATGTTTTTCTACAATTTTTAGCATTAGCATCCTATTTTATTGAGCAACTAAATACAGCAGTTGTACAAATAGTGTTTGCAGTGTTTGTACAGGCAATGTAGCTTGATCCTAACATAGTGTTATCTGTTGTACTCAAAGGCTCAGAATAATTCATGCTAACAAAACTGGCAAAAGAGATTTAGTATGTGTCTATGGAGCTGATGATCTTAATTCCTTGGATGCTTCTACCCCTGGCCGTAAACGGAAGCGAAGAACAGGTGATAGTGATGATGACGATGATGAGGATGAGGATAGTGATGAGCAGGGAGATGACGATGATGATGACGAAGATGAAAAAGAAGATAAAAAAGGGAGAAAAGCAGAAATTTGTGAGGATGAGGTAAACAAAAGTTTATAAATGTGTCTTAAAATCAGTAGTTCACCTAGCTTATTGCATTTATGTAGAGATTATCATTCTGTACTACATAATGACAGCATAATGGGATATGTGTGCATTTTTAATTTGTGGAATTTAAATTGGATATATTTTGTGCTATTGCCCCTGAAAAGAGTAATTGTCCATTATTTTACTGTTTTGATTGTTCATTCTTTATAACATTTTTTAATCTAGAAACAGTGAGCATTTAATTGCAAAGAAGTTTTTAAAGATCTGCCCTTAATGTGATACTCTGTGCTTGGTTGGTGACTCGGTTTACTTAGTCAGACTTTAAAGTACACATCTTTTTTATGTATTAGTTCCCATTCTGCCTCATTCTTTTTGCCTTTCCCACTGCCCCCCTGTCCACCCCCTCCCATGTCCATTCTGTAGCTGTGGCTGATGTTCTTTGTGTTTCACTGTTGCAGTTATCACATTTGGCTTATCCCTGCAGGGTAGCCCTTGGCCGGCCCAAATACCAGAGACTTAGTATTTCTGCGTCAGTTGCTGTCACGACAAGACTGACTTCAGGTCATCAATAGTATAAAGTAAGGCAGCCGACGCCATTACATCAGTCTTTCTTTCAACGGAGCCCGAAGCAGAAACAGTTTGCACGAGTGCCGATTGGCCGCTACCTGAGTTTTCTTCTACCAAATTGAAGTTGAAGTCTTCTAAAGCTAAGTACCCCGTTGGGGATCCTTTTTCCTTGCACTAACTGATGTCAGAAAAAGTTAATAATTGTCTCGCCTGTGGAAAGCAAATACCACACCGAGACTTCCATTCTTACTGCGTCACTTGTTTAGGCCCAGACCACAACGTCCCCCGTTGTCACTTCTGTGCTTTGTTTAACGCCAGAACTATCCATCGGGCCCTTATTGTAGCCAGATATTTTCGCTTAAAGTCCTCAAACTCCGATATGGCTTCGGTAAGCCATCCAACAGCAGATCTTCCGAAAAAATGTAAAGATAAAGACAGACCGCACAAGTCCAAACCTTCCGACGATGCTTCTGTTAAGCTAGTCGTCAGTTCTCCGGTCCTCAGTGAGGCGCTTTCACAGCCCCTGATGCCCGCTTCTGTAGATTCACAGGCCGCTACCGAGACCCTTTTGGAGCTCGGTATGCCGCAAAACTCTTCTTCGACTAAGGATCCTGCGGTCATCTCTACCTTGGATGGGTCCGGAGCCACTGAGCAGGCACCGGCTTCCGAGGAAGTCCTTCGCACTACCAATTCTTGACACAAACTGATGTCTTTCACAAATACCATGCTTTCAAAAACAACCGAGTTTCTAAGACCCAGGGTACATACCACACCGTAGAAACCGACAATCCACTCTCAAGCACCTGCTTCCTTGTCTCAGACTCAAATGCTTAAAATGGCAGAAGACCTTATCATGCTGATCAGGGGAAGCCAAGCTACCCCCTCCAAAAGGACAGAGATCTGTCCCCTGTAGTTCTGTCTGAACAAGAGTCGGATGATTCTGATGCATCTGAATATGAAGACATGCAACCCTTCTCTACTTATGAGGACTCTGATGCGGAGGATTCAATACCTTCAGCCTCTGCCCCCAGAGGATTTTTCCTTTGGGGAAACCCTGCATACCTTAAGGGAGCATTTCAGTGGGAGAGTCAAGACTACCCTCAGTCTAAAAAGAGACTCAGGGAATTCTAGATCTTCCACAGCACAGACCCTTGGCCACCCCCCCCCAGTCCTGGATGTTGTGGAAGATGTTTTCCTGGAATCCAGCTTGACTCCTGACACCCTCCCTCCTGCACCCAGAAAATCAGATAGGTACTATAGAGTCCCTGACTCACACAAATTTCTCTTTAAGAATCCGACTGCTGACCCTGAGGTAATTTCTCAAGGGCCTAAAGGAATTAAAGCAACCTCTGCTAAGAATCCCCACCCCCTCATATAGGATTCCCGAGCACTGTACAGATGGGGTAAAAAAGTATAAACCTCAGCTACTCTTGCTATCAGGGCACTAAATTATCAGTTCCATATGCTGAAATTTTAGCAACATACCCTGGAACTCCTTAAACAAAAAATGTCTTCCTTTCCTGCTTGGGCAGAATCTAAAGAATTACAAGAGTTAATGCATTCTGCAAGTCAAGTAACTAAACACACCTTGCACTGTGGTTTTGACGCACTAGAAGCTTCTTGCAGGGCAGTAGTCACTGGTTCTGTCATTAGAATGCATGCATGGCTTAAGGAACAGCCCTTGCCAGACCATGTCAAATCTAAATTGTTGGATGCCCCCTTGAACAAAGATAACTTATTTGGCACTAAGGCAGAAGAGGTCCTAAAAAAGATGGAAGCAAAAGCAAAATGTATGCAAAACAGTTAAGGACTTCTTACAGGTCCAGCCACATAGGTTCAGCAGGCGTTGTCCCACTAAACACTGGTCCTTTCTTGCTTCCAGTAAACCAGTCCAGCCTAGACCCCGGGGAACCAGACCCCTCAGACAGCAGCCCCAGGGAATGCAGAGATCTAAGCAGTGGACTACCTCCACTTCAAAACCAGGGAGTACCCACCCCCTTATGGTAAAAACTCACAATGACTCACCTCCCCTACGCCCTCCCTCTGCCCACCTTCACTTACCCCTAGGAGGAAAACTCTCCTTTCACGCAAGCACCTGGGTCACCATTACCATTGACCACTGGGTTCTGAACGTAGTATCTCAAGGATACATATTTTCCTTCCACACCCTTCCAACCTCAAAAGGGTTCCCAGATCTACCACCAAACCACTGGGCAGAGGCTCAAAAGCAAATCCTCTTCCTGCTCTCTATGAATGCAGTAGAGCATGTTCCTGCAGAACAGATAGGCCAAGGTTTCTACTCCAGACTTTTCCTGGTGCCCAGAAAAGAGGGCACATGGCACCCTCTCCTCGATCTATCCATTCTAAACACCTTCCTGGTGATTCCAAAATTCAAAATGCTCACCCTCCAGCAGCTGCTACACATGCTCTCCAAGGACGCTTGGCTAGCCACACTAGATCTAAAAAAGGCCTACCCTCCACATTCCTATCAGGGAATCATGCAAGAAATAACTCCGTTTCAGGGCAGGATCTCAGCTCTCTCAGTTTTCTGAGCTTCCCTTTGGCTTATCCACCGCTCCCAAAGTTTCCACAAAATGTCTGGCTCCGACCATTGCCTTTTACAGACAAAGAAATATCCAGATTTACTCATACTTAGACGACTGCCTGATTCAGGCAGACAGGCAGGAAAAGCTGCTCAAACACCTGACATTTGTCAAGACCCTTCTAACCTCCCTAGGGTACACAATCAATGAAAAGAAATCCAAACAGGTACCCACCCAAAGGATTATCTTCCTGGAAGCAAGCCTGGACACAGAATCCCAGATGGCATGCCTTACACCAGAGAAACACATTTTCCTGACCGCCTTCTTCTCTCAACTAGCTACCAAGCCCCAGCCATCTGCAAGGAAATTCCTGCAAGCTCTGGGGTTCATGGCATCTTGCATACTACTCATTCCATATGCCAGAATGCATATGAGGAAACTTCAGTGGTACCTAAAAAACCTTTGGTGTCACCACTTTCAAGACCTGGAAACTCTTCTACCTATAATTCCCTGCATCAGAAAAGATTTCCTTTGGTGGGCTACAGCATGGTCCCACAACAAGGGACTGCCTATCCTTCCCACCCCCACCACCCAGACCCTCAACACAGATGCATCAGACTATGCTTGGGGGGGCACACCTGGATGGCAGGTGCATACAGGGCCAATGGAGCCCACAGCAAATCCCTCTGCACATCAGATAAAAAGAGATGATGGCTGTGCAGCACGCATTAGCAGCTTTCAAACCCCTTTTTTCTCCAGGGGCTATCTTGATCAAAACAGACAAACACCACTGTAATGTGGTACATCAACAAGCAGGGAGGGACTCAGTACTAGCCTCTATGCAGGCTGGCCATGACCCTTTGGCACACAGCTTCTGCCATGCAACTACACCTGTTAGCACAATTCCTGCCAGGCTCTCTCAACTCTCTGCCAGACCAGTTAAGCAGAAATCTTCTGGACCCACATGAGTGGCAGCTCAACAGAAGAACCTTCACCCAAATACCTCAGAAATGAGGCACCCCGGAGGACGATCTCCTTGCCTCCCACACCAACCATCAGCTTAGTAAATTCTGCACCAGGGAGCATCACTGCATGGCTTAGAAAGTGGATGCCCTGTCCTTCCCTTGGGTCAATCTATCAGTCTGTGCCTTTCCTCCAGTACCTCTCGTCCCCAGGGTACTGCTCAAAATATAGGAGGAAAAACCAAGGACCATTCTGATAGCTCCAGACTGGCCCTGGCAGCACTGGTACCCCTTGCTGCGTAGCATCTTACCACTGCCCCCATGGCACCTTCCTCAGATTCCAAACCTCCTGACCCAGAGGGAAGGGGAATTCATGCATTCTCAATTGCAAACACTCAGTTTGGCAGCTTGGCTTATTCCCTAACTCCGAATCAATCTGCCAACCTCAGTAAACAGATTCTAGATGTTATCCGTGAGGTCAGACGCCCTAACACCAGAAAGTCTTATGCTGACAAATGGAAAAGGTTCTGCACCTGGATCCAGGCTAAGGGAGCCATTACATCACAGCCCTCCCTCCCTCTCATTCTGGATTACTTAGCTGACCTACTACACAGTGGCCTCCTTTTCTCTTCTATAAAAATTCATGCCTCTGCTATTTCTGCTCATTTTCCCACTGAGCAGCCCTTTTTCTCACATCCTTTGATCAAACAGTTACTTAGCGGGGATAGCAACTTGAGGCCACCCAGAAGGGCACCACTCCAGCTTGGGACCTTAACTTTGTATTGGAAAAGCTCACCCTGCCCCCTTCAAACCAGCTTGTTCTGCAGAGCACACATTTCTCTCCTGGAAAACAGCATTCCTTCTGGCCATCACTTCAGCAAGAAGAGTCTCTGTGCTGCACGTGCTCATGGCTGTGGAACCATTCATCATCTTCCATGCTGACAGGGTATCCCTCAGAACTAACCCTTCCTTCATGCCCAATGTGGTGGCCAGTGTGGCTCTCAACCAATCTTTTCATTTGCCCACCTTTTTACGTAATCCCCAGAACAAGGGGAAAGGATTCTGCACTCTCTCAATGTGCACAGACAGCTCAGATTCTATGTGGACAGGACTAAATCCTTCAGGAAGTCGGATCAACTGCTGGTTAGCTTTGCTACAGGGGCAGAAGGTAAAGCCATCTCCAAACAAACCATCTCCAAATGATTGCACACTGCATCCATTTCTGCTACAAACAACATGGAAAGCCCCCCCCCCCCAAGGGGGTCAGGACACACTCCACCAGAGCAGCCTCCACCTCTGCAGCTTTCCTCAGAGGAGTCCCCACTAGGGACATCCTGGAGACTGCCACCTGGACGTCTGTTCACACTCTTACCAAGCATTGCCACCTGCCTCTCTTCTCCAAATCCAGGGCAGGGTTTGCCTGTGCAGTCTTGCAGGGCATCCTAGTCAACCCCTAGTTTCTTTTATTGCCTCCACCCTTTTCCTCAGCTGTGGGAGTCAACCCAAATGTGATGACTGCAACAGTGAAACACAAAGAACATAGTACAGTTGTGTACAGTTACTATAAATGTAGATGTTCAAGTGTATTCACTGTTGCAGTCCTGGTTTCCCTCCCTTCATCCCCCTTTCTTCTCTTTCCTTACAAGGGAGTTATTGGTTTTTAGTTTCCACTGGTGGGGTTTCTTCCACCAGAACATGGCTCCTACTTGGGGGCTCCTGACAGGTTAAGCCAAGAAAGACTGATGTAATGGCATCGGCTGCCTTACTTTATACAGTGGATGACCTGACGTCAGTCCTGGAGCGACAGCAACCGATGCAGAAATACTAAGTCTCTGGTGTTTGTCCGGCCAAATTCTACCCTGGCAGGGATAACCTAAATGTGATGACTGCAACAGTGAATACACTCGAACATCTACATTTATGGTAAGTGTACACAACTGTACTTTGTGGAACCCAGTGGTGTCACTGGAGTGATGCTGTTGACTGCTCCCACTGGGGATTTTTTTCATTTATGACCTACCCCCAATCCCCAAATGTCCATCTGTTTTTTTGTCCAAACGTTACTCCCTTCTATGACCATGTCCTCCCACAGGGAACCCCCCCCCCCCAAGCCACAGATGGGAACACCCATGCTCCTTGCCAGCACCTCAGATGCCTGAGCTGCTAATCGAACATGGGTCACTTGGGCCATAGTTAGGGTTTTATCCCTTTATGCCATGATACTGGCTCACTCTGGCTTTGCATCTTAAGAGGGATTCTGGGTGGGTGTGGTCACAACTGGGCATCCTAAACATTTGGAGATTGTTTTCTTTGATGAGAGGTTACTTTAGTTAAGTTTCAAGTTGCACAAAAGATTCTGTCTTTTGTTTGTGCATATGCACTTAATATCTATTTTGAGTATATTTTTTCCTTCTTGGATGCTGTGAGAACAATTTTTCGTAAGGCATAATCAAATGACTTTGTAGCCCTTTTGGGAAAATTCAACACTCATAAGTGGCATAATGGAAATACCTCAATGTGTGTGATCTGAATTTGAGTAGTGAATTGTTAGACGAATGAGTTAGTCGTAGATTGTAATTCACAGCAAGTTCAAGCGCAGTGCTGCTCATATTAGAGCACTTTGGACCACCTTCTGGACACTTTGATTAGGGGTGTTGCTAAACTGTCAGCTGATCACTACCTGCTGGTGTATTGGTTTATATAGTTAGTGTGGTGGTAGGGTTACTACCTGTCCCACTTTGCGAGGGACAGCCCCTGTCTGGGCAGTTGTGTCCTGCAAAAAAAGTGAAAAAATGGCAAATATCCTGAGATTTTAGGACAAAATTATTTCCTATATTTTATGTAATAGTTGCATAAAACAGTTATTCTGTATCTAAAACACTTAAATGTTCTAAGAAATAGAATAAGCAACAAAAATGTACAATAATAAGCTTTTATTTAGGCAAAAAAAGTGAAGTTCTGTCCTTTGTTTTGGCCATGGGTATGTTTCACCCTGCAAAATCTGACGTTTGTACCAAAAATGTTCCACTTTGGGCATTTGAAAAGGTGGCAACCCTATGTGGTGGTTGGAAAGACCTAGGAATCTAGCTATGTAATGTGGTTGTCTTTGGAATGCCTGATAGATGCTTCACTATTGGATGCAGTTCAAGACTTCAGTAGTTGAGAGGAGAATTCTGTAAACTAAATAGCAAGCTGGTTAGACCTCCCCCTGTGTGAAAATTGATTTAAAAAAGTAGAAGTTGTCATTTATTAACTCCCTTTTCCCATTTTTGTACGTGGGGTCAGAGTGCCACATCAGCAGTGATCATTATCTAGAGCTTACTGACAGAACCCAGACTGTAAAAGTGGCCGACTCCAAATCCAGCTCCAGACAAGTGGAGTACCTTAAGGTTCAGTCCTGGCACCACTCTTATTTGGCATCTACTTCTCTGAAGTACAGGCCAACGCTAAGGGACTCTGGCTAACAAAGTTTGCAGATGACTGCAAACTGGGAGCCATTATTGAATCCCCAAATGATGTGGATATTCTACAAAAGGGCCTTACAGAAACAGATGCCTGCTGCCAGAGCCATGGGCTCAAGCTTAATGCCAAGAAATGTATAGTTATCCCCTTTGGAAAAAAACGTGTACCCATGAATTACCACATAGGTGGCAGTACACTAAACATCGAAAGTGTGATGAGAGACTTAGGGACACAGGTGGACAGTGGTCTCACTTTCAATAACCACTTTGCCACAACAGTCAGGAAATCCCTCTATGTGGCACACCTCATCACTAAGGGCTTTTCATCCAGAAAAAAGGAGGTCATTGTCCCACTATACTCATTAGACCCATTATAGAGTATAATGTCCCGTTTGGTATTTATCTCACAAGACATCTGCAACAGCTGGAAAGGCCACAGAAATACCTCACTAAAAGAATCACAGGCCTAAAGCAGATGCCATATTCTGACCATCTAAAAAAACTCCAGCTATACTCTGTGGCATATCGTCTACTCAGAGGCGATCTCTGCTTAAAATACAAGGCCATGTCAAACCCTGAGCTGTTGGACATGCTCCACTTAAAGAAATCCCAATCCCTCAGAGCCACACGCTCCAGGGATCTAAACCTTGTCATCACAATGAACAAAACATGCTGGAGGGATAGCTTCCTGACCCAGAGACTCCCCATACTCTGGAATAGACTGCCTTTACATGTCAAGTAGAGTGCCTCCTTGGCCCTCTTCAAAAGGAACCTTGATGATTGGATGAGAGATAGGAAATTCACCCCGGGATCATGTCAGTCGCCCTGCTAGACAGGGATCCAGAGAAGTAAATACTGTGGGAAGAAATATCCAGGGAATTGTTATGGCTAGGCTTGTATAGGCCCTAGGGCCGATAGCCTAGTACCAGCCTATGAACCTATAGTGTTCACACATGACTGGCTGGTTAGCACTGCTGCAGTTTTTCTTCCATGCTGCATGTACAAATGCACATTCAGATGTATGGCTAATTTAGTGTGTCCTGTCCACCTACTGCATGTCTTTACAGTAGGGAGGACACTGGAGCACTTGGGGGAAAGAAAAGCAAACTCATGGAGGACATGTGGATTGGGCAGAAGGCACCCCAGTTGAGAATCAAACTGAAGAACCTCTTGCTGTGAGGTGACAACCCTACCTACTCTGCCACTGTGCAGCTTCATTTAAAAGTTATCAGTCTGAGTAAAATTGAGTTAATGGCTAGTAGTTACACTACCTGGATGCCAGTAAATAATAAATCGGAAGAAAGTAAGAGAAAAAATCGGCCAGAAATGTTAAAGAAAAATCTCTGGCTGGAAATAACCTTGGAGCTGTTCAGCAAAAAGAAGTTCATGTTTCAGCTTTAGTACACACAATGGCTTCCAGTAATTTAAAGAAAAAAATAAGTCAGATGTATTCACTGGTGTTTAAAATGTGAGACATGGAAGGAATTCATAAAATCAAATGACAGAAGGCTAGTCAGTAGTAGTTTTAACTAGCTGTTCAGATGAGCTGGTAAAACTGCAAAAATTAGAGGATGAAATGAAAAAGACTGGCTTCAAAGGAAAGTGCTTGGGTCACACCAAAACACCCAAGTGTACCTTGGACTTGTTGGAAGATGGAGAGGATCAAGAAGAGAACCAGCATTGTGAAATTAGTTAATAAGTAGGAGACGAAAAAGTATTGATCGTATTAAATATAGGAATATTCATATAAAATGTGGCTGTGCTAAAACTTGCTGAAGAAAGGCTGGAATTATGTTGGCTATGTTAAACTGGTGGGTGGGACTTTAAAGCATATATCCCACTTTATCATTAATGTTTAAAAGGACCAGTAAACCACAAAATAAGCACACTTGGAGGACAGCCAAGAGAGTCCAAACACAGTTTTCTAGATAAATAAGAACGCTTAACGTTATCAGCAGCGTAAGGGTGTTGCTATGGGAGCTAATTGTGCACCAACGTATGCTAATATTTTTTTTTTCTCATTGGGAGCAAAAATATATATTCAGTTTGGAGTATTTAGGGGGTGTTGGAACCTTTACAGATGTTTTTTGGATGACATCTGCATATTTTGGACAGATACCGAGGAGAAGTTTTGTGAGTTTTTTGATTACATGTCCAACACTACTTTTTTAAAATTCAGATATGAGGTAAAACATAATGAAGTAAACTGTTTGGATATAAATATTTCAAAGGACAATGGTAGATTTAAGTCTAGGGTATTTAGAAAAAATATTTGTTCGAATTCTTATTTTCTTTATAATAGTGCCCACCCACATTTTCAGAAAAGGGGTTTGGTGAAGGGACAGTTTGTTTGTATGAGCAGAATTATTTCCAACGATGACAATATTTGTGAGTGTCAGAGATGAACTGATATGTTTAAGGCAAGAGGTTAGCCCATGGTTTTATAAATGCCAGTATACGATGAGGTATTAGAAGGGAGAACCACTAAATCTGCACCTATTTTAGGAAATGTTGGGGGAAATATGGATCAGCAAAATAGTAACGAGTGGTGAATGGCAACACACATGATGGGGCTTTAGTTCTTACATATGATGATGATTCAAGAGTGGTTAGGGATATAATAGAAAGGGAATGGACAAGATTTTCCAATATCTGTGACCTGAATGTTATTTTTGAGACTCCGTTAAAGTGGACTTACCAGAAAGGTATGAATATTAAGAACGTTTTAGAGAACAAAAAGGTCACTGACGGTGATAGAAAACAAAAGAAAAAGGGCTCCTATAAGTGTGGCTGCTGTCCACAATGTTCAAACATAAAGGAAGAAGATACAATGTACTTAAGTGCTAGGGAGAAATGTATAAAAAGTTCAGGTTATGCCAATTGTAACACAAGCGGGGTGATTTACATTGCTTTATGTAGTGGATGTCAGGCATTTTATTTAGGGAAAATGGAAAGGAAGTTCAAGTTAAGGATTTACGAACATAAATATGATGTCAAGAAAAATTATTTAACCAATGCACTATATAAACATACTTTTGCATGTGAGGGGGCAGATTTTAACTTTTTTGTTGTTGAAGTAGTGGACCTGGACATTAGAGGTGGACCTTTGGAGACCAGGTTACAATACAGGGAACTGTATTTGCAGATTATTTTTGAAGCCATTAGGTTCCCTGGGTTGAACGATATGGTCTCCCTGGCACCAGTTTTGAAATTAAGGGCAGCTAAACTCTAATACTTACACTACATGGCCACTAGATGGTATTATAGGATAAGAATTAGGAGCTGTAATAGAACGATAATTTGAATAGTTTAATTTTCATAAAGTTTTCTATTAAGTTTTTTAAATATGTATTACATTTTTTTTAAGTGTATGTGTTTACGTTTTTTAAAAGTTCGTATTATGTTCTTCGTTATTTTTTAAGACTGGTCTAGTGCAAATTGATTAATTGTTTTATTGGGGTGGTTCAAGTTTATAAATAAGGTTTAATTGGGTATGCTGTTATCTGATGAAGTTTCTTTGTAAGACAAAAATGCAGTGAAAACGTTAAGTGTTCTTATTTATCTAATAAACTGTGTTTGGACTCTCTTGACTGTTCCTCCAAGATGCTTATTTTGTCGTTTACCGGTCGTGTATTTTGGGCACACTGTCCACCTTACTTTTGGTTTTCTAATGTTTAAAAAGGACACTGAATGAATGGACTGAAGAGGTAACTGTTCTTACTAGTATTTGTATAAAACTTTCATTATGTAAATTGCATGTTATATTGCAGAGCAGGTTTGTATTTTGTGCAATCAGGAGTATTTTAAAAGTTTGGTGGTGTTTTTATCAATGATTGCTGTATATATTAAGGGTAGCAAGAAAGTATTTTTCATTAGCGTAAGGTATCTAGGTTTGCACTGTAACAAGGTAAAAAAGGCTAGACAGAAGTAAGTCAAAGTTAATATATATAATGCTGTGCTCTTTGGCTGCTGGGGTTGAGATGTAAAAGTGCATTAATGACAGTGTATGTAGAGCTAAAAATGATTTCTTATTTTATATATGTGGAAATCTAGAATAATGTCCTTGATTTATGCTGTAAGCAAGTTAATAAAATTATGAAAGGCATGGAAAATGCTGACTCTTTCTAGTAACGTCATTAGCTTTTTTCCCCCCCCCAATAGCAAAGGCATTCAGTGGTTGACACGAAATCTAATGGTGCAGGCAATTATTCATGAGAGGTCTAACTAAGCAATGTGTTCTGAGTGGAATTTACAAAAATTATTTTGTGCATCTGTAACTGTGAATACAGGCTGTAACATGGGCTTTATCTTGGGTAACATTAATTGGGGCAGTTGCTTCTGTTATATATTTCAGTTGCTTATAAGTATACGACAGACAAAATCAGACTTTTTAAGATGTTGCTGCTTTATATAACATGTTTGAAGTTTTTCTCTCTTCTGTTTGGTTAGCAAAAGTGTTTGGCTGTTTACTTACAAATGTAAGTGACACATTATTTACACAGGCAATACTGATGGCAACACTTAGTATACCTGTTTGTTTTGTTGCTGTTGGAGGACCTGTTTTATAATCTCAGAGAGGTAGCTCATTGTTTAATAAGAACATATTTCCACACAGACAGGATAGTTTGTCTTTTCTTGCAGTGAGTTTTAAACATCTTAGAAGATAGTTTGCAGAAGATTTGTAGTAAACCTTTTTCCTGTCATGTTACTTAAAACAAGGGTGCTTCTTTTGTTTTTTTTTAGGCTGGTATGACATAAAACATTTGATATAAAAGACTTTGTTTCTATTTTGACAAGTCTTAGATTCCATTACCTAGTCCTTGATAATATATATCCTACTTATTCTTTTATTGGTAAAGGAATTAGAAAATTGGCTTAGATGCGGTTTAAAGGAACAAAGGAAAACTGTTCTCTTTCCTGACCTCCATGTTTTGACCATATCTGCAGTGAATTTTGGCTATAAACTTTTCTGATCTTCCTTAATGTGTAAAGCTTATGGTCTCTATCTAAAGTAAAGCTGTCGCTCGTCTAGTCAGGTTGTAATAGATGAGTCTTTGTGGGTTCTGTTCAAGCAGCTTTATTATGTACAAACACATCATGATTGAAGCTTATTAACTTTAATTTAGGTAACTTATATACAAACTAGCTATTACATTCATACATGCTCACTTTGGCTGCATTCTCAAAATGGCACTGAGAATAGCACGTGCCTGCTATTTATATATGCATGTTCAGTCTTTGATATGCTTCTTAAAGATACAGCGCGCACACACACACACACTGTTCTACATCCTCCCTCTTTGCGAACTAGACCATGCAATGCTGAGAACATCGGTTGACATGCAAACAATACAAATAATTCTTTGTCATGCAGTTGTACAGAACTAGGTACGCATATACAATTATGTCCAGGTCGCTGTGTATTTTACACTAGGTCTGGAAATACGACCAAATCATGTGACATAAAATTTAGAATTAGATTTAGCAACTGGGACTGTCTCTACTGAATGTTCAACCTTAGGAATGTTAGGAACATCATCAGAGTTGGAATCAGAAGGTAAGACAGATTCTGGAGCAGGAACATCATCTGGATTGCTCTGAGATCTAGAGTCTGTATCACAGGAACAATGCTGTTATACCGTTTCTGGTACAGAAGATGATGTCTGCGATTTCTCCTGTACTCCACACCTTCAGATTCTATGAAGTAGGATCTCTGCTCTATACATATACCTGTTACTTGACCAGTCCGGTCAAATTCTTTCACCGTTTGTATCCTCGCTGTCCCTCCTCCTTTGAATGGACGAAAAAATCTGCTCAGTTTATCATAACTGGACCTCTGGATAGAACGCTTCCTGAATGATTGGGCTCTAATGGTTATGTTATTTTAACTTTAGGCATCAATAAACTGGAACTAATAGGTGGTGTTGTTCTAGTTTGCCTGGATAGATGTCTTTGAGCAGGCGAGCCAAGTATATCATCATGGGGTATATTTCTGAGATTAAGTAAATTTAAAAAGGCATCGGTATTGTCAAGCTTTGACCTTTCAGGTAATTGCTTTGCACTCTGTACTGCAAGGTCAGTTAGTCCTTTTGATTGTGGATATTCTGGACTACTAGTAACATGTGCAAAGTCCCATTCTCTTGCAAATTTCTGAAATAACTGACTAGTAAATTGAGTACTATTGTCAGAGATAACATTGTGTGGACTATCATGGACTGAGAAATGATGTTTCAACTTGGTGATAATAGCAGTGGATGTTAGATCACGTAGTAAATCAATCTCAAACCAGTTTGAAGAAGAGTCTACCAACACTAGGTAATGCTGATTTTTCCACTCGAATACATCAGTGGCTACTGTTGACCAAGGTAGTTCAGGAACTTGACTTAGCTGAAGTGTATCTGTTTGCAAATGCAATTTAGTACTATTGCATACTGAACAGGAAGAAAATATCAATGTCTTTCAATAGTGAAGACCAAAATACTAGATGTCCATCTATTCCTATGTTGCAGTATTCTAGTTGTGGGATTTCCTGCCCTCAGGTGACTTGTACGTCGGCTCCTATACAAAAGCTTCGGCTTGGCTGTTGCAGCTGCATGGGATGTCACACGTAAGGCCATAAACCAGGACCCTTAAATGTGACACCTGCACGCACAATCCCCAGAACTTTTCAGCCACAGATAGCCGACGCATCGTGTGTTTGTTCCTTCTCATCAGACGTCTCAATAAAGCTAAGTAACCCGTTGGGTTTTGAATTTTTCATATCCGATTGTTATTGCTTAGGCTTGGTTTGTTTTAGCAATTTATAGCCAATGTCAGGTAAAAAGGGTAAATGCCAATGAGGGCACCAGATACCCCACAAAGACACCCATGATAGGTGTGTTTTTTTGCTTAGGCCAAGAGCACGACCATTCCGCTTGCTCCATTTGTCAGTTGTTTCTGCCGAAGACCCTACACAGCCGTCTGACCGCATTAAACCTCTACTTAGAAAACCAGAGCCTTAAGCCCTAAGAATGGATCCTGCCTCGGAGGCTGTGTCAGAACCTCCGTGTAAGAAGCCCAAGCTTCCTAGGCCTTCTTCGCCTGCCACTCTGCTACTGGACTCCCCACCAGCTGCCGATTTAGGAGCTATGGGGCGTCCGGCGGATCCGTCGACCTCTGGGGAAGCTGTTGCTCATCCAACAGCCAGCACGTCCTCCGAGCCTACCCAGACACTGACTGCCATCGAGGTTGAGGGGGAACCAGATTCTGTGGTACCTCTGACTGGGATCCAGACTTCTGATATGGTTCCCACTAAACTTAATTTCAGGCCGGTTCCAATATCCACCCTGGCTAAAAAGAAACAGAAAACCAAGCATGCCTCCTCCACTGCAAAAGGCCTACCGGATTGGCAGTCCTTCACTTCTTCCCTGATGCAGGCCTTTATGGCCCTTAGACCTTCAGCCTCATCCCCCACTACCCTACCTTTGCTCAGCCCTAGGCCTGCTTCAGCCCCCCCCCCCCCCACAAATGACATTTCAGGTTAGGATAGAAGAGCATGATACTTCCTTTTCCTCCTCAGAGGATTCCGTATCTTACACCTCCCAAATTGCTTCTCCCCAGGAGTATTGTTCTGTTAATGCGGAATCTGTTGAGGGGGATTCTCCCCCTGAGGATATTACATTTGGTGAGACCATCACCAAGATGAAAGACTATTTCAAATGGGATACCTCACAAATGACTGACATCCAAAAGAGGTATTTTAAGCTTCTTCAAGTTGAATCCCCCTCCCAATTTGGTTTTCCTCCAATTCTGCCTGCATACTTGGATGCCTTTAATTCTGCATCTAAGGGCCCAGACTCGCAGCCACCTGCCCCCAAGTGTGCAGATCACTTCTACAAGGTGCCTGATGAGCAGAAATTCATAGTCAAACCACCCTTGGCAGACCCAGCAGTGATTGCCACCTACCGTGATAAGCAATCTAAGCTTCTTTCCAACACCTCACTCCTACCAACTGATGAAGACAGCAAATCTGTGGATAGGATTGGTAAGAAGGTATACACCTCTTCCACATTGGCTTCCAGAGCCATTAATTATCAGACACACATGACTAAATATGCTCTGGACTTGGTCTCAAGCCTCCTCCATGCTGGCTTCTATCCCTGACAGACTCATTAAGGCTGACATCTCCTCCAAACTTTCTTTGGCTGCACAAGTAGCCAGACACTCAATTAGATGCAGCTGTGATGCTGCAGAAGCATCTCCTTGCTCTGCAGCATCTGCTTCTCTCCTCAGGAGATACTTCTGGGTGAGACTTCAGAATCTCCCAGAAGACTTCAACTCAAAGATCTTGGATGCCCCCCCGGATCACAATTTCCTTTTTGGAAAACAATCTGCACATCTCTTCAAGAATCTGCAAGAAAACAGTAAGGAATTGCAGGACATAAAACATTTACTAGTGTCCCTCATTCCGAAGTACTACAGAAACTACCCTGCTAAAAGCCACCTTTGTAAGGCGGAACCCTACTCAGGTGGGTACTTCCTTTTCCAGATCTAGAAGAGGTGCAAGAAGACCCACCACGTCCAGATCTGCTGCCCCTCATCCTCAGCGCAGACAACCCTTTCAGGACAGAAAAGGCCCCAACAATGCATGACTGCCTTGCCCACCTTCTTTTCTCAGCACACCTTTCCCACTTCCTCCCCTTCTGGCAAACCATTACCTCGGACCTGTGGGTACTATCCATAATCCAAAAAGGATATTTCCTCTCCTGGAAAGAAAAAACACCCATGAGAGGCATCCCATACCCCCCAAAAAAACAGCTACATCTCCTTTCACAGGTTCTGACAGACCTGCTGGAGCTGGGTACCATAGAACCTGTTCCCTCAGGACAGGAAGGAAAAGGTTTCTACTCCTGTATCTTCTTGGATCCCAAGAAAGACGGCCCTTGGAGATCCATCTTAGACCTCTCCTTCCTAAATCTTCACCTTCCGATCCCCACCTTCAAAATGCTGCCACTTCCCACCCTGCTACCTCTCCTACCAGCCAAGGCTTGCATGGCTACCTTGGACCTAAAAGAGCCCTACCTACACATACCCATCAG
Source organism: Protopterus annectens (assembly GCF_019279795.1). Classification (NCBI taxonomy): domain Eukaryota; kingdom Metazoa; phylum Chordata; order Ceratodontiformes; family Protopteridae; genus Protopterus; species Protopterus annectens. Next base: position 1,131,939,892 of record NC_056737.1, read on the forward strand.
GACTTCCCACAGAAGATTCCTGTGTTTCTCTGGGCCCCCCTCCCATTTCCAGTTTACTGCGTTACCCTTTGGTTTCTCCACTGCCCCCCCCCCCCCCGAGTGTTCACAAAATGCCTGGCCATTGCCTTCTGCAGAACTCAGGGAATTAAGATTTACCCCTATCTGGATGACATCCTAGTACTGGCAGAGTCAAAAGGTACCCTCTCAAATCATCTGCACTTCACCATGTCTGTCCCGCAGAATCTAGGGTTCACCCTCAACCATCCAAAGTCCTCCTTGAACCCAGACCAGGACAGGATTTTTCTGGGTTGCAGAATCTGAACGGACAGAATGAAGACCTTTCTCCCACAGGACAAGGTACTATCCCTGACCTCCTACTTCAAGGAGATCCTGCACTCTGACAGTAACTGCAAGGCAATTCCTTTGACTCCTGAGCTTAATGGCAGCAACCATCCCTATGCTACGACTGGCCAGAATGCATATGCGTAAACTACAGTGGTACCTCAAAAACATTTGGTCCCAGCACCTGAATCACTTGGAACAAGTAATTCCCCTCCTTCCCTGTCTAAAGGAAGAAATCAGCTAGTGGATCCAACAAGTCCAGCTAAACCTGGGACTTCCACTTCAGCCCCCCCCAACCCAAGTAATGCATACAGATGCCTCAGATTCAGGTTGGGTTGCAACAATGGGAACTTACAGGGTTCAAGCAAACTGGCACCCTTCCTTGAAGGCCAAACACATCAATGTTAAGGAAATGACAGCAGTCTTCTTAGCTCTGAAAACCTTTACACCTTTGCTTCTACCAGGGGTTCTTCTAATAATAACCAACAATACCACCGTAATGTGGTACCTCAACAAACAGGGAGGGACAAAGGCATATCAACTGTGCAGACTAACTCTGCTGATAATGGGACCTAGCCTCTCACCACAATTTGTCCCTGCAGGCATCCTACATCCCCTCGCAGGACAACAAGCAAGCAGATCTCCTAAGCAGGACATCCTCTCCACAACATGAATAGATGCTGGACAGGACTGTCTTCCTAGATATAGTCCACCGGTGGGGCACTCCTCAAATAAACCTGTTCGCCTCCCCCCAGAACAGCTAGCTGCAGACCTTCTGCGCAAAGACCTACTCCCCTCTAGCTTGGAGAGTAGACGCTTTCAACATCTTTTGGGAGGGGAAGTTTCTTTATGCCCCCCCTCCCACTGATTCAGGAAGTCCTCCTGAAAATCAGGAAGGGCAAACCGAAAATCTTTTTAGTGACCCCCTACTGACCAAGGCAGCACTGGTTCCCCCTACTTCACAATCTAGCCAAGAGCAATCACTACAAGTTACCCTACAAGGTGGACAGGTGGACCTCCTGACAAAAGAAAAAGGAACTCTCCTCCACCCACACTTGCAAATGTTGTCCCTGACACTGTGGGTGATAACCTTTTGATCCCCTTCAGACACCACTACTCAGAGGATGTGCTTTCAGTCCTGAGGGAGGCCAGGAAACCTACAACAAGAAAATAATACCTAGCTAAATGGGAAAGATTTACTAAGTAGTGTCTAGACAAGGGAAGGGACCCTTGCATTGCTGACCCCCCCCCCAGTTCTTATATGTGTCATTTGATAAAAAGTGGACTTTCCTATTCTTCAGTGAAAGTACACCTTTCTGCAATATCAGCCTGCTTGCCTCTTGATCCCCCCCTTGCTAGCCAGGCTCGATGTGAAACACTTCCTTAAGGGGGTGTTACACATGAGACCTCCAAAAAAGCCTATCCCCCTGCCCTGGGACCTTAACTGCATCCTGGAAAAGCTTACCCAACAACCTTTCGAACCTGCTGGGACAGCTTCCCTACAGATATGTACATGGAAAACGGTCCTTCTAGTGGCTATCACATCAGCCAGAAGGGTTTCAGAGCTGCAAGCCTTAATGACTTACCCTCCTACACCACGTTCCACAAGGACAGGATCACCCTGAGAACTAACCCCTCCTTTATGCCGAAGGTAGTCAATGATTTGTCTCTAAATCAATCTATCCACCCACTTTCTTTCCCTCTCCCACAAATGAAGAGGAGAGGATACCCCACTTACTGGATGTACACAGGCAACTAAGTTTTACCTGGACAAAACTAAATCCATTAGGAAATCTAAACAACTCTGTTTCCTTTCATCCCAGAGCATTGGGCAAGACTGTCCAAACAAACCATCGCATGTTGGATCAGGAAAGCCATCTGTCACTGCTACTCCCACCACAGGAAAAAACCCAGTGGGAGTAAAGGCCCATTCCATAAGGGCAATGGCCACTTCCAAGGCTTTCCTAAAAGGTCTGCACATGGTTTCCATTATGGAAGCAGCCACATGGTCCATTATCCACACTTTCACCAAACATTACAAGCTAGACCAAGTCTCCTGAGCATGTGCATGATTCACCACGGCAATCCTACAAGGCTTTGTAGAATCCTCTTCTGCATCCGGCACCCTCTCATCCAACTAAGCTGAGGTTCTCACCCACAACTAGAATACTGCAACATAGGGATAGAAGGACATAGAATAGTTGTGTAAAATCTTACCATAACCATAGATGTCCTTCTCTTCCGTGTTGCAGTATTCATTCCCACCCTCCAATAACCCCTTCATCATTCTACTTTCATCCCAGCTTCACCCTGGACCTATCTATGCTACAGAAGGACCCCAGGGGTCCCGTACTTGACACCACTGGCATCTTCTCCTGCTGGGCCTTCTACTGTACCTGCTGCACTTCAAGTTCTGAGGTTTGTGCATGCAGATATCACATTTAAGGCCCCTGGTTTATGGCCTTATGTGTGACGTCCCATGCAGCTGCAGCAGCCAAGCTGAAGCTTTTGTATAGGAGCCGACATACAAGTCGCCTGAGGGCAGGAAATCCCACAACTAGAATACTGCAACATGGAAAAGAAGGACATCTATGGTCATTGTAAGATTTTGCACAACTATTCTTTCTCTCGTCGTCCTTTTGGTAGATTCAGAACCTTTGTGACCACGATGCAAAATCTGGATATATTCTTGTTGTAAGGAAGCAGGAACAACAATTTTAGGACCTTTGAAAATAATGCCATTTTCCATCAACATCTCATCTCTGTAAGGAAAGTAGGTTTGCACTTCAGGTGGTACACTAGATTGCTTTGACGGCCATCCAACATTAATGTAGTGGTTGTGCTTTTGCAAAATTGGATCAGTCTTTCTATGATCTCTCAGCTTATCAACTCTTGTGGTAGAAAAATTACGCACTTCCATTACGTCAAAGTCAAAAGTCTCTGAGTCAAGCTGTTCTGCTGTATTTTTGGGTAATCTGGGTAAGGTATCAGCCAGATAAAGAAGTCTGCCTTTTGTATAGACCTTTTTGAAGTTGTACTTTTGCAATTTGAGCATCATTCTTTGTAATATCACTGGAGCTGAATGCATAGGCTTTTTTAGAATAGTAACTAGAGGTTGGCTCATAGGTAGGTACTAGGCTATCGGCTCTAGAGCCTATACAAGCCCAGCCAAAAAGGTACCCTGGCTTTTGCCACCCAAGAAAATTATTTTCCTGTGCCACTGTCGAGCAGAGCCACAGAAGTGATCCCGGGGTGAATTTCCTATTTCCCATCCAGTCATCAAAATTTTTCTTGAAGAGTGCTAATGAGGTGCTTTGTTTGATATAGATAGGTAGTTTATTCCAGAGTATGGGAAGTCTCTGGGACAGGAATCTATCCCTCTGGCATGTTCTGTTCATTGTGGTGACAAGGTTTAGGTCCCTAGAGCGTGTAGCTTGGAGGGATTGGGATTTCTTTAAGTGGAGCATGTCCAACAGCTCTGGGTTTGACATAGCTTTGTATGTTAGGCAGAGATCACCTCTGAGTAGGCGATATGCGACGGAGTAAAGCTGGAGTTTTTTGAGACTGTCTGCGTAGGGCATCTGTTTGAGGCAGGTAATCCTCTTTGTGAGGTATTTTTGCGGCCTTTCCAGTTGTTGTAGATGTCTTGTGAGGTACATACCAAAAGGGGAGTTGTACTCTATAATGGGTCTAATGAGTGATGAGTAGAGGGAAACAATGACCTCTTTTTTTCTGGGTGAGAAACCTTTTGTGATAAGGTGTGCCACGTGGAAGGATTTCCTGAGTACTGTGGCGATGTGATTATCAAAGGAGAGACTACTGTCCACCTGTGTCCCAAGGTCACTTATCACACTTTCGGTGTTAAGTATACTACCGCCTATGTTGTAGTTCATGGGTACAGAATTTTTACCAAAGGGAATGACAATGCACTTTTTGGCATTGAGCTTGAGGCCATGGCTTTGACACCAGGTATCTGTCTCAGTGAGGCCCTTTTGTAGGATGTCCACATCGTTAGGAGTTTCGATTATGGTTCCTCGTTTGTAGTCATCTGCGAACTTCGTTAGCCAAAGACCTTCTGTGTTAGCCTGTACTTCAGAGAAGTAGATACCAAACAGGAGAGGACCCAGGACTGAACCCTGTGGTACTTCACTTGTCACTGGTCTGAAGTCAGATTTGGAGTCTGCTACTTTCACAGTATGGGTTCTGTCAGTGAGCCAGTTGGCAACCTATCTTGTGACATAGGAATTTATGCCTAGTTTAGTGAGTTTATCTATAATTCCAGAGTGGGGGATGGTGTTGAAAGCCTTGGCAAAATCTAGATAGGCTGTGTGAACCACCTTACCCTCGTTTGTGACTTTGGTGACTGCTTCAAAGAAGTCTATCAGGTTTAGGAGACAGGATCTGCCTTTTACAAACCCAAACTGGGTGGGGTCCAGAGTTTGGAGATTACCAATGTCTTTGTTTATAAGTTCCATGATGATACATTCCATGGCCTTGCAGACCAGGCTCGTCAGGCTTATGGGGCAGTAGTTCCCAGGGTCCGTGGTGGCTCCCCCCTTGTGGAGTGGGATAACCGTCGCTGTGCGCCATTCAGTGGGCACAAAGCTTGAGGTGAGGCTATGACTGAACATGGTACTTAGGTGGGGTGCCAGTTCATTCTGTAGTTTGTGTAGAACGCAGCCTCGGATGTTGTCTGGTCCCATGGATGCTGTGTTCTTGGCTTTGGAGAGTGTGTTTTTTACCTGTGCAGCCGTGATTACAGGAACTTTGCATTCTTCCGGTATAGAGATGGGCCTTTTAGGGGGTGAGAGGGGGGTAAAGTTAGCATTGAACCTATCTGCCAGGATGCTGGCAATATCAGTTGGGTCTGTATATTTAGTGCCATTGTGCTGTAACTCAGTGCAGATCTGAGTGTTGCCATTGAGATTCTTGACATAGCTATAGAATGCTTTGTGGTTGTCTTTAGAATCGGTGGCGATTTTGTTTTCGTAACTAGCTTTGGAGGATTTTATCAGGGATCGCAGCTTCTTATTGAGGCTGACCAGGGAGCTCCTCCACTCATGGGATTTTACTCTCTTTTGCAGCAGGTTCTTCCTTCTGTTGTACAGTTTGTTTATGACAGAGGACCACCAGATTGGCTTCCTTTTTTTGGAGGATAGCATCTTGGTTCTGTTTGGGATAGCACGATCCATGCACTCATGCAAGTGCTTATAAAGTGCAATTGTGTAGGATTCAGTAGTCATAACAGTATTGCCCATCTCCACGGGTGTCATGAAGTTTACCACTTCTGTCTTAAGAAGCATGAAGTTACCTTTGGAGAAATGTTTTTAGTGTAGATTCCTTAATGGGGGTGGGGGCAGGATGTGGATATCTAGGGTGATTAGCTTATGGTCGGATCGGACCAGTGAGGCGTTGACTTCAGGTGTGGAACAACAGTCACTCATATTGGTAATGACTAGATCTGGGATATTGTTGCCCCTGGTGGGGGTGTGGATAAGTTGATCCAGGGCATTGGAGTTTATGAATTCCAGAAAGCATTGAGCGAAGTTGTTGGTACATGAGTAGTTTTCCCAGTTAATGGTGGGGTAGTTGAAATCGCCCATTATTAGGGTGTTTGGTTGAACCCTAATATTTTCCAGTACATCAAGAAAAGAGGAGTGGGAATCCTGGGGCATGGTGGGGTTCTGTAGCAAGCTACAATTTAGATTGCAGTTTTGCCCAGAGTTAGTTGCACTTGGATAACCTCGGATGCATTATGCTGAGCAACTAGCCTGGAGGTGTTAGCATCCTTAATGAATATGGACACACCTCTGCCTTTGGTGTTCTGGTCCAGGATACACGGCCGAAAAGTGTGGTATGAGTTATAGCGTGGTAGTGCATGGGTGCTCTCTGGAGCCTTGAACCAGGTCTCGGTCACTGCACAGATATCGATGTTCTCCATTTTAAGGAGTGCCTCGAGTGAGTGCATTTTGAGATTTAGACTTCTAGCATTGAGTAGCATCACCCTCAGTTTTTGCTTGCCCGTTCCTGTTAGTGGTGAATTTGTCATTTGGACCTTGCCTAAAAAAGGCACTATAGGGGCGGCAAGAACCTTAGCCAGTATCTGAAATCCCAGGGATGACAGGTGCAGATCATCTCTGGCAAAGCATCATGGTCTGTTGACCATGTCATCCCAGGCAGACAGGTACTGGATCCCTTTAGAATTACACCAGAAGCTTAGCCAATTGTTGAAGTCAGTCATTTTGTCCTTGTACTGTGGTATAATTCTGGGTGATGGCAGAATGCTACTCAGGGCTAGGGTCATAACTGCCTGGGCTGCAAGATCGGAGAGCTCTTCCATGTCTCTTTTCATGTAGTCCAGGGAGGTACGTCTCAGGTCGTTCACACTAACATGGACAATGACAGAGTCATATTTGTACTTGTTGTGGAGTGACCTGAGTGCGTGGGTTATGTGGCAGATCCTGGCATCCGACAGGCAGCTGATAGTAACCTTCTCCTTGTTTAGCCTGGTGAGTGGGACATCAGTGTGCCTGACTATAGAGTCACCTATGACTAGTGTGTTGGGTATGTTGTTTTGCCTTATTGGCTGTGGTTGAGTGGCAGTCTGCTGGCTGTGTGTCATTTAGGTTGTTTTGGGGGTGGAGGTTGCTTGCATTTCTGCTTTGGGGGTCTCTGTTGCTTGAGCAGATTATTATTATTGAGAGCCTCTGCAAATGTTTTTGTGTTTCTGTGTGTGAATTTTGGTGGTGTAGATTTAGTGAGACTTTGTGATGAGTGTGGTGTGGTGCAAGTGTTTACCTACTCCTCTTGACTGTCAAGTTCAGTCTTGGTTGGAGAGAGCTTTATCTCCAGTTTGGCTAGATAAGTGCATCTCTCACAGGTTGTAGTGTTAGGTGGTAGGAGGAGAGGGTTGTCTGTGTACATGAGGTAATTTCTACATTGCCCCAATATGCCCAGATTCATCAGATAGATAGGAGAGAACACTGGGAGCTGACCCTTGGGCATGCCTGAATAAAAAACTATTTTCCTCTAGATAAGTGAGGAAAGTGAGTACAAGAGCTGTTTTTCTCTAAGCAAGTGAGGAAAATAAGTACCAAAACTGTTTTCCTCTAGGTAATGAGGAAGATTGAGTGCTGTAGTAATTAGTAGGTTATTTAGTGCTTTCAAGTTCTGAACAAGTGCTGATCACGAATAAGCAAATTCAAGTGCTAAAACTAAGAATCTGTATCTGGACTAAACTAGTTACAGGAAAGGGGGAAACAAGTGCAAATGTGGGCTTTTAAATCATAAAGTTGAGAGGGATGGAAAAACTGCCCAAATGCCCAATAACTACAGTTTCTGGGCCAGAACCACTGTTATGTGGTAGATAGGTTACCTAGTGTTTACCACTCCCACTGATAAGCTAGAAGGCTTCCCTCCAACACAGAAAGCTTGGGGGGCTCAGAAGCTTACATACAGTCCTGGACGCAGCAAATCTGAATCTGGATTACACTAGTTACAGGAAATGTAGGAAACAGGCGTAGATTTTTTTTTTTAAATACAGAAAAGTAGCTAAAACAGCAGTAAAAACAATTCAAATGCAGGGCAAGCTAGCACACTTGAGTATGTAGCAATCTTAGACCAAACAGTTTTAAAAAAATGCAATTAAATTAAAAATGACTAAAAGCGTGTGCAGAAGGTGTCTATTAGGTAGAATGAGGTAAAGAGATGGGACTGGGGGGAGTGTCCCAGATCAAATCTACAGTGGGGGCGGGCAACTTCCAAAGCCTCCAAATTTAAATAACAAGACAGGAATTGGGAGGATGGGTAGTGGAAAAACACCTTCAGCAGAGATCTGAAAAACTATACAGTGAAGCAAAAATAACAGCGCACAACTCTGAAGTCAGCCAGCAATGATATAAAATTAGTCAAGCAACAATTAACAGTACATAACTCTGAAGTGCCAGAAAAATATACTTGGCTCTGTATATCTCCAGATAGTTTGAAGAGCACTCTGACCGGACACAGGAAGGCTCCAGCAATGATATGCTGATCAGTTTCAATCTGAATAGCTCGACCATAGATATAATCATGAAACTTTGAACATGCAAATACTATTGCCAACATTTCTTTCTCCATTTGAGCATATTGCTTCTCAGTTTGGGTAAGTGTTCTAGATGCATATGCTACTGGTCTGCATTCTTGAAGAATAACTGTGGCAAGACCAAATTTTGAAGCATCGCAGGAAAGAGTGACTGGTTTATTGACAGCATAGTATCTTAATGTAGGTGGGGTGGCAATTTTCTGCTTAAGGTCTTCAAATGGTCTCTGGTGCTGTTCCAACCAAGACGATGTAACATTTTTGCCCATTAGCTCTCTGAAAGGTGCTGTCAACTCACTGATGTCTGGGTATAAACTTGCCTAAATAGTTGACATTACCAAGGAAACACTGTAGAGCTTGAATGTTATCTGGTGCTGACATCTCAAGAATGGTTGCTTGCTTGGATGGATCTGGTCTCAAGCCAGTGCTGGTAAATAAATGACCTACATACAATGGATATAAAAAGTTTTCACACCCCTGTTATAATACCAGGTTTTTGTGATATAAAAGAATTAAACCACAGTACATCATTTCAAAACTTTTCCCGCCTTTAATGTGACCTATAACCTGTGCAGTTCAATTGAAAAACAAACCTGTTGGGGGAAGAAATACAAAAAATAAAAAATGTTCAATAAGCTGGTCGGATAAGTGTGCACACCCTTAAACTAATATTTTGTTGAAGCACCTTTTGATCCTGGGGAATCTATATCTGCCAAACAGGGTACCAAAAGTGGTCAGTAATGAGGATTTGCGATCGAGCCTCACTTGCCAAAATGAACTTTTGGCATCCAAGACAGGAAACAACAGTGGCATTCAGTGTTAGGGCTGCAACCTCTTTGACTGTACCCATTAGATGATATAGTCTCTCGTAATGTTTTGTTCAAATCTCTTGGGTCAATACATATTCTGAGTTCGTCTGAGCCTTTCTTGTGGGCTGCTACCATAGATGACATCCATTCAGTTGGTTCTGTAACTGGACAGATTACACCTTGCTGCACCATTTTATCCAGCTGAGCTTTGACTTTATCCTGCATAGCTATCAGAACTTTTCTTGCTGGTCTGACTACTAGACTGACCTCTGGGTCTAACTTCATAAATACACAACTGGAAGTTTGCCCAACTTGTCATTGAAAACATCAGCATACTCTGAGAAATTGGCTTCAGAAAAATTGGAACTGGGATATGCGCTTATATGATGAACTTTTTTTAGCAAAAAAAAGAAGATTCATTCTCAAACTGTCTCCGAGACCCAGTAATGACTGCACTGGTCTTTGAACTACATAGAATAACAAGCTGTAACAGGTCTTAGCCAAATAACATGAAAGCACTACTGAGCCTTTGGTTTGAATTTCTTCACCTCAATAAGCAACGAGTTTCGCACTACTAGCCACATTGAGTTGTTTATTAATTCTCACCTTGGCAAATATGTCTGCTGAGATAACATTACACTTTGAATCAGTGTCTGATGTTCTTCATGTTTCACTGTTGCAGTCATCACATTTGGGTTATCTGCTTGCAGTAGCCCTCAGTTGGCCTGATTATAAAAGTCTTGGGTCCGGCGATGGTTGCTGTATCATCTTCCATGACGTCAGGTAGTCAGGGGTATAAAGCATGCAGCCGACGCCATTACATCAGTCTTTCTTGTTGTGCGGTGCCTGAAGCAGAAGCAGTTCGCAAGTGAAATTTTCGTTTTCGAGTTTCAGATCCGAAGTTTTCAACTAAGCTAAGTACCCCGTTGGGGATGCTTTTTCTTGCTCGAAACCGATGTCAGTAAAAGTTAATAATTGTATTTCTTGTGGAAAGCAAATACCTCATAAAGATTTTCATATGTACTGCATTCCTTGGTTAGGCCCAAACCACAACGTACATCGCTGTCGGTTTTGTGCCTTATTCAAACCTCGTACTATTCGTCGTTGGTTCATTTACGCTTCCAAATATTTTGGTACTAGTTTCAATTATCCAGAAATGGCTTCGGTAAGCCACCCGACTGCCGCCTTTCTGAAAAAAACGCAAAGATAGAGACAGACCGCATAGGTCCAAAGCTGCCGACGACGCTTCTCCTAAGTTAGTCGCCAGTTCGCCAGTACTCAGTGAGGCGCTTTCGCAGCCCCTGATACCCACTACTTCAGATTCGCAGGCCTCTACTGAGACCCATTCGGAATCTGGTATGCCGCGAGATGCTTCTTTCACTGTGGTACCTGCGGATGTCTCTACCTTGGATGGGTCCAGAGCCTCTGTGCAGGCAGCGGCTTCTGAGGGTGTATTCAGGCCTACTGACTTGCATATTACACCGACGCCATCTTCTTCTTCAAGGCCTAAAACTCGATCCTTGCCTAGAAAACCGATGCCCAGACCACATGGTTAGGCCCCTGTGCCTAAAAAACAAATGATAAGAATGGCTGAAGACCTTATTACTCTATAATCAGGGGAAGCCACCCTCCCCCTGTAAGAGACCTAAGACTGATTTTGCTTCTGATTCTTCTGATCAGGATTCTGAAATTTCTGTTTTCTCTGATGACCAGGATTTGCCCTTATCTACCTATGAGGATTCTGATGCAGAGGACTCCATTCCCTCTGCTTCCCCTCCAGAGGGTTTATCTTTTGGTGAAACCTTGCATACTCTTAGGGAGCATTTCTGCTGGGAAAGCCAGGATTACTCTGACTCCAAAAGGAATCTTAGGGAATTCTTACTCCCGCCTCAACACAGGCCTTTAGCTATCCCTCCTGTACTGGACATTGTAGATGATGCCTTCTCGGAATCTAGCCTGGCCCCTGACATTTTACCTCCTGCTCCCAGAAAACCTGATAGGTATTACAGGGTACCTGACTGTCACAAGTTCCTCTTTAAAAATCCTACTGCGGATCCTGAGACCATTTCACAGGGACCCAAGGGCATTAAGGCTACTACTGCCAAAAATCCTACCCCCTCTGATAGAGATTCCTGGGTACTGGATAGATGCCGTAAGAAGGTATACACTTCTGCAACTTTGGCCATTAGGGCCTTAAACTGCCAGTTTCATATGTTAAAGTATCAGCAGCATATTATTGGATTGCTTAAACAGAAAATGATGTTGATTCCTGACTGTGCTGAAAATAAAGAATTACAGGATTTAATGCATTTTTCTGAACAAGTTGGAAAATATACTTTGCAATGTGATTTTGGTTCATTAGAGGCATCTTGTAGGGCTGTTGTCACTGGGTCTGTACTTAGAAGGCATGCTTGGCTTAAGGAGCACTCTTTGCCAGATCATGTTAATGCTAAATTACTGGATGCTCCCTTAAACCAAGACTGCCTGTTTGACAACAAAGCAGAAGTAGTACTTAAAAAGATGGAGGACAAAGCTAAATCTATGCAAACTGTTAAAGATTTCCTGCAAGTACAGCCTCCAAGATTTAGTAGACATTGGCCCCTAAGAATTGGTCCTTTCCTGCCTTTTCCAGGCCTTCTCAGTCCAAACCCAGAACCAGCAGAACACCCAGGCTTCAGTCCCAAGGTACTCACACGCCTAAGCAGTGGGGGGCTTCCACTTCCAAAGCAGGGAGTAGTAAGACTCCCCCTATGGTAAACTGTCTCAGTGACTTAACTTTAAACCTTCCAAGCCCTGCTCAGCTGACTGTCCCTTTAGGGGGAAAGATTGCCGTGCATGCAAAAAATTGGGAACTCATTACCCAGGACAAATGGGTTTTAAGTAGAGTTTCCCAAGGATACAGATTCCACTTCCACTCCTTACCAACCCCAAACAGTTGGCCAGACCTACCCCCAAATCAGTGGGCAGAGGCTCAAAAGCAAGTTCTCTCTCTTTTAATCATCAGGGCTACTCAACCTGTCACAGAAGAAGAATGGGGGCAAGGTTTCTACTCAAGACGTTTCCTGGTACCCAGAAAAGACAACTCCTGGTGTTCTATCCTGGAACACATTTTTGGTAATCACAAAATTCAAGATGCTAACTCTTCATCAGCTGCTTCCCATGCTAGGCAAAGATGCCTGGTTGGCAACACTGGATTTAAAAGAAGCCTACCTGCACATCCCAATAAGGGAATCTTGCAGAAGATACCTACGCTTCAGAGCAGGCTAAATGCACTACCAGTTCTCTGCCCTGCCCTTTGGCTTATCTACTCTGCCCAAGGTATTCACAAAGTGCCTAGCTCCAGTCATTGCATTTTGCAGGCAAAGAAATATTCAAATATACCCATACCTGGACGATTGTCTAATTCAGGCAGAAAGCCAGGAGGTACTATTAAATCATCTGGCATTTGCAAAGAAGTTGCTAACTTCTCTGGGGTACACCATAAACGAAAAGAAATCACATCTTGTACCCTGCCAACAAATTGTATTCCTGGGAGCAAGCTTGAATACAACTTCCCAGATGGCCTACCTCACGCCAGAGAAACAAGTTCATTTGACAGCCTATTTCAGACTACTGGCAACAAAGACCCAGCTGTCTGCAAGGAAAATACTGCAAGCCCTGGGGTTCTCATGGCCTCTTATATTCTACTAATTCCATATGCAAGACTGCATTTGAGGAAACTACAGTGGTATCTAAAAAGCCTATGGTGTTAACATTTTCAGGATCTAGAATCAATGATTCCTGTCATACCTTGTCTACAGATAGATTTCCTTTGGTGGGCAGAGACCTGCCATCAAAACAAGGGACTGCCATTCACTCTACCCCCTGCTGCCCAAACCCTAACAACAGACGCATCAGATTATGCATGGGGGGCTCACTTGACAGGGCAGTGCATTCAGGGCAAATGGAACCCAAGTCAAATGCACCTGCATATCAATCAAAAAGAAATGTTAGCTGTACAGAATGCTTTGACAGCCTTCAAGGACCACATTCTTTCAGGACAATTATTGGTGAAGACGGACAACACCACTGTTATGTGGTACATAAACAAGCAGGGGGGAACCCACTCATACCCTCTCTGCAGACTAGCCATGGCTCTGTGGAACACAGCCTTGAGCTACCAAGTGCACCTACAGGCTCAATTCCTGCCAGGAAATCTAAATATACTGGCAGACGACCTAAGCAGAAATCTCATGGACCCACACGAGTGGAAACTGGAACCAAAGATATTCAACATGTTGAGAAACAAATGGGGGAGCCCAGAGATAGACCTGTTTGCTTCCCCCCAGAATTACCAATTGGACAAATTCTGCACAAGGACTCCCCACAAACAAGCTCGGAAAGTGGATGCCCTGTCCTTCACTTGGAAAAACCTATCAGTTTATGCCTTTCCCCCTCTGCCTCTCCTCTCCAAGGTACTACTAAAGATCAAACAGGACAAACCAAGGACAATACTGATTGCACCAGACTGGCCAGGCCAGCATTGGTACCCCCTCTTGCGCAGTGTGTCACTGCTGGCACCATGGCACCTACCTCAGACCCCTGCACTGCTGTCCCAGCAGGAGGGCCAGATTCTGCACCTACAGCTTCAAACCCTGAACCTGGCAGCCACCTGATCACTCCGTTACCATCCCTCAGTAAGCAAGTGATGGATGTCATTCTGGAGGCAAGGAGGCCTAATACTAGAAAATCCTATGCTGAAAAATGGAAAGGTTCTGTTCCTGGAGCCAAACTCAGGGGATGGGCACAGCAGCGCTCAGTTTACCTCAGATTCTTCAGTACTTAACTTTGATGCTTCACAGGGGCCTTTCCTTTTCCTCCATCAAAATTCATGCCTCAGCCATTTCGGCTCATTACAGTACAGAACCACCCCTCTTCTCTCATCCACTGCTGAAGCAATTCCTCAGAGGGGCCAAAAATTTAAGACCACCCAGGAGAGCCCCTACTCCAGCCTGGTACCTTAAATTTGTATTGGAAAAGCTCACTCTACCTCCCTTTGAGCCAGCTGCAAATGCAGAGTTGAAATTCCTTTCTTGGAAAACAGCCTTCCTTTTAGCCATCACTTCAGCAAGAAGGGTGTCCGAATTACAGGCCCTCATGGCAGTGGAACCTTTTATCATCTTTCATGCAGACTGGGTGTCCCTCAGGACTATTCCCTCCTTCATGCCCAAGGTTGTATCCAGTGTGGCCCTTAATCAGTCCATTCATTTGCCAACCTTCTTTTCTAATCCACAGAACAAAGGGGAATGAATACTGCACTCCTTGGACGTGCACAGACAACTTGTACTTTACTTTGACAGGACTAAACCTCTCAGGAAAGCTGCTGGTTGCATTTGCTGCAGGGGCAGAGGGGAAGGTCATCTCAAAGCAAACCATTTCTAAGTGGATAGACCATTGCATTCATTTCTGCTATAAGCATCACGGCAAACCTACCCCACAGGGGATAAGACCACATTCAACCAGGGCTGCGTTTACCTCTACAGCCTTTCTCGAGGTGTCCCTACCAGGGACATCCTAGAAGCTGCTACCTGGAGTTCTGTACATACCTTCACCAAGCATTACCACTTGACAATTTTATCTAAATCCAGAGCTGGCTTTGCCACTGCCGTCTTGCAGGGCCTTATAGCTGGTCCTAATGTTATCTAATTTCCTCCACCCATCCTTAGCTTTTGGAATCTACCCAAATGTGATGACCAACGGTGAAACACGAAGAATATAGTACGGTTGTGTACACTTACCATAAATGTAGATGTTCGAGTGTATTCACTGTTGCAGTCCTGGTTGCCCTCCTTCCAGCCCCCTGACTTCTATTGACTATACCTCTATTCTTGTTTACTATGCTTAAAGCTTTTTGGTGTATTTGTTTTTTGTTGGCGGTGTAACCTTGTAAATAATTGCTTCCCATTATGGGGGCACCTGACATCTGGGGCAAGAAAAACTGATGTAATGGCGTCGGCTGCATGCTTTATACCTGACTACCTAACGTCATGGAAGATGAGACAGCAATCGACGCAGGACCCAAGACTTTGATAATCAGGCCGACTGAGAGCTACTGCAAGCAGATAACCCAAATGTGATGACTGCAACAGTGAATACACTTGAACATCTACATTTATGGTAAGTGTACACAACTGCACTTTTTGAGCTCAGTGGATTTACCATTGATCTGGAAAGTACAAAACACTTCATTCTTTGCCAATAAATTCACTGCATCAACCTTTTCATCAATTACTAATACACCGTCTACATAGAAAGTAGACTGCTGAAACTCCACTTGATCAAGTTTGTTTTTTTGAGTGACCCTTCTTCATAACTGTGTGAGTTTTACTTGATTTGCAAAACTTTTGAAAATGGTTGCATTTTTTACACTTGTGGCATTGCTTACCAAATGCTAAGCATTTTTCTCTCTTAGACACATGATTGGCACCACAGTTGCGACAGTTAACACTAAAGCTGGATTTGGATTTTGCTGACTCACACTTGTACTGAACTGAGCATGGTCCTTTCTTGGACCTTGCTGGAAAACTACGTGGTTTCCCTGGTGAACTAGCAGGGGCTGTGGCTGCCATGTGCTTAGGCCTGCTTTTGCTTGCCACACGTTGCATGCTGTCTGCATTTGCTCTGGAGCCTACCAAAACCATGCACTTATCACTTGCAAGCATACTCATGTGCCTTACTGTAACTTCATGTATTTGACAAGTCTCAATAGATTTACTCGACGTTAAATCACTGTCACAAAGCAAAATCTTTCTCACAGCAGCACTACTCAAACCACACACAAGCCTGTCCTTTATTAACTCATCTTTTAAATCACTAAACCGACACATTTTTAGCTTTGTTTCTCAGGTCAGTAATATAAGCTGCAAAAGTTTCCCATGGTTTCTGATCTCTTGTGTAATACAAATGCCTCTCTAATGTAATATTTGTTTGGGGGTTACACATCTCTCTGAATTTGCAATTCAAAACACTCGGGGTCTTCCCTTGATTCAGCCTGTACAACAGTATGGCAGTTTTCACCTTCTCCCTCATATACTGCTGGTGCATACACAAATTAAAGCTGTCTTTCAATGGCCTCTGACACAGCTAGGTTTAGCAAAGTGAATGCCCTGCTGCGTCCATCTTTGTCAGTATAAGCTGCTTGTATAAAAATATCGTAAACTTGCTCAAATATTCTCCAGTTCTCTGCAATATTCTGATCAAGTACAAGTGGTGAGGGCTTTCGAAATCTGTCTGCCATATTAACACACACCAGTGAAGGGTTTTGCAGATACACACACACGCCAGAAATTTATGCCAGCATTTGTAACTATGCCCAATAGCACAATATGCCTCTGAACAACTAAACTTTGCGAAATAAGTCTCTTGGGTCTTCTAATACTCTTGAAATCACTGTACTGCCAGAAATCAACTCTTATCAATGTAAGAAACATTTCAAAATAACTGCACTGTGTGAATAAACTGGGCAGAAGAAGCTGAGAGTAAAAAACATTTAGAAGTAATTGCACTTTGCGAATAAACAGTACACGGCACACTGAAACTTCCCCAAAATGGCATTACCTTGCTAGATAATTCTTTAAAGTGCAAGAAGCACTCTGTAATGGCAGCATTTTTCCAGTAGACACACCCAGCACAAGAAACTTTTCGAAATGGCTGTACTTTGATTGTACTTCATGAAGTAGTTGCACTTTGCACACAAGTGAACTCTTTGGAATACATGCACAGTAATAAGCACACACTGTAAGCACTTTTACACACTTTGAGATACTTCAGATAATTCTAGTTATACTCTGAATACAGCACTTTGCCAAAAACATGCAG
This sequence comes from Protopterus annectens, assembly GCF_019279795.1. Lineage (NCBI taxonomy): Eukaryota > Metazoa > Chordata > Ceratodontiformes > Protopteridae > Protopterus > Protopterus annectens. The sequence continues at coordinate 1,131,956,980 of NC_056737.1, forward strand.
CTGCCTTGCTTTGTTTATGCTTAATGTGCCCTTTTTACCCTTATTATATTCGTTTTGCTTGTTTAATCTCTTTTCATGCCCATTGTACTTTTCTTGCGCTCATTTTACTCTAAACATACCTGTTTTGCTTTAAACATGCTCGTTTTGCCTTAAATATGCTCATTTTGCTTTTCTGATAATCGTTTTATCAGCTATCTTAATTTTAAACATTTCATTTAATTAATAAACCTTTTGTGCCTCTCGCTTGTTTAATAATGTGGTTTGTGCCTTTGTAATGCTCCATTTTATCTTTTTTATAAAATAAACTGTTTTTGCAAGTTTTCATAGGTTCATAGGTTGGTACTAGGCTATCGGCCCTAGGGCCTATACAAGCCTAGCCATAACAATTCCCTGGCTATTTCTTCCCACACTATTTACTTCCCTGGACCCCTGTCTAGCAGGGCGACTGATGTGATTTCCTTTCTCCCATCCAATCATCAATGTTCCTTCTGAAGAGGGTCAAAGAGGTGCTCTGCTTGACATGTATGGGCAGTCTATTCCAGAGTATGGGGAGTCTCTGGGTCAGAAGCCTATCCCTCCAGCATGTTTTATTTATTGTGATGACAAGGTTTAGATCCCTGGAGCGTGTGGCTCTGAGGAATTGGGATTTCTTTAAGTGTAGCATGTCCAACAGTTCTGGTTTTGACATGGACTTGCATGTTAAGCAGAGATCACCTCGGAGTAGACGATATGCGACATAGTATAGCTGGGGTTTTGTAAGGTGGTCAGCATAGGGCATCTTCTTTAGTCCTGTGATTCTTTTAGTGAGGTATTTCTGTGGCCTTTCCAGTTGTTGCAGATGTCTTGAGAGGTACATACCAAATGGGGCATTGTATTCTATAATGGGTCTAATGAGGAATGAGTACAGTGGGACAATGGCCTACTTTTTTCTGGTTGAAAAGCCCTTAGTGATGAGTTGTGCCACATAGAAGGATTTCCTGACTGTTGTGGCGATGTGGTTATTGAAAGTGAGACCACTGTCCACCTGTGTCCCTAAGTCTCTTATCACACTTTCGGTGTTTAGTGTACTGCTACCTATGTGGTAATTCACGGGTACATGTTTTTTCCCCAAAGGGAATAACTATACATTTCTTGGCATTGAGCTTGAGCCCATGGCTCTGGCACCAAGCATCTGTTTCTGTAAGCCCCTTTTGTAGAGTATCGACATCATTTGGGGATTCAATAATGGCTCCCAGTTTGCAGTCATTTGCGAACTTTGTTAGCCAGAGTCCCTTAGTGTTGGCCTGTACTTCAGAGAAGTAGATGCCAAACAAGAGAGGTCCCAGGACTGAACCCTGAGGTACTCCACATGTCACTTGTCTGTAGCTGGATTTGGAGTCGGCTACTTTTACAGTTTGGGTTCCATCAGTAAGCCAGTTGGCAACCCATCGAGTGACATAGGGATTAATGCACAGCTTAGTAAGTTTATCTATGATTCCAGAGTGGGGTATGGTGTCAAAGGCCTTGGCGAGGTCCAGATAGGCTGTGTGGACTGCCTTACCCTCATCCACGGCTCTGGAGACTGATTCGAAAAAGTCAATCAGGTTCAGGAGACAAGATCGGCCCTTCACGAACCTAAACTGGGTGGGGTCCAGTTTTTTAAGGTTGCCAATGTCTTTGTTTATAAGTTCCATGATAATACGTTCCATGGCCTTGCAAATCAGGCTCATCAGACTGATGGGGCGATAGTTCCTGGGATCCAAGGTGGAAACCCCCTTGTGGAGTGGGATAACTGTAGCTGTGCCCCACTCAGTGGGCATGAAGCCTGAGGTGAGGGTATGATTAAACATGACACTTAGGTGAGGTGCCAGTTCATTTTGTAGTTCATATAGTACACAGCCCAGGATGTCATCTGGTCCCATGGATGCTGTATTCTTAGCATTGGAGAGTGCATTTTTTTTTACCTGTGTGGCCGTTATTACCGGAATTTGGCAATCTTCCGGTATTGAGATGGGCCATTTAGGGAGTGAGAGCGGGGTGAAGTTGGCACTGAATCAATCTGCCAGGATATTGGCAATATCCTTGGGATCAGTATATTTCATGCCATTCTGTTGTAGCTCAGAGCAGATCTGAGCATTGCCATTTAGATTCTTGACATAGTTACAGAATGCCTTGTGGTTGTCTTTGGAATCTTTGGCAATTTTATTTTCATAACTAGCTTTGGAGGATTTTATGTGGGATCTCAGCTTCTTACTGAGGCTGGTAAGGGAGTTTTTTGCATCCTGTGATTTTCCTCTTTTCTGCAACAGTTTCTTCCTTTTGTTGTAAAGTTTGTTTATGGCAGGGGACCACCAGATTGGCTTCCTTTTTTTGGAGGAGAGCATCTTGGTTCTATTTGGGATTGCACGATTCTTGCAGGAGTGGATGTGCTTGTACAGTGCCTTGGTGTAGGACTCAGCATTCGAACTTTCAGTTCCCGTCTGAATGGGTGTCATGAAATTTGTAACTTCTGACTTGAGTAGCAATAAGTTGACTTTGGAGAAGTTTTTTATGGAGGTTTCCTACTGGGGGGTGGGGGTGGGATGTGGATGTTAAGGGTGATTAGCTTATGGTCTGATCTGACCAACGAGGGGGTGACCATAGGTGTGGAGCATCGATTTCCCATGTTGGTGATGACCAGGTCTAGGATATTGGAGTCCCTGGTGGGTCTATGGATTAGTTGATCCAGGGCATTGGAATTTATGAATTCCAAGAACCGTTGGGCAAAGGTGTTGGTACACGAGTAGTTTTCCCAGTTAATGGCAGGGTAGTTGAAATCACCCAGTATTAGGGTGTTTGGTTGTATATTAATATTTTCCAGTATGTTTAAAAAGGTGTAGTGAGAATCTTGGGGCATGGTGGGGGATCTGTAGCAAGCTACAATTTGGATTGCAGTCTTACCTAGTGTTAGTTGCACCTGGTGAATTTCAGACGCATTGTGTTGGGCAACTAACCTGGTGGTGTGAATATCCCTGGTTAATATGGACACTCTTCCACCTTTAGTGTTTTGATCCTGGTTTGGTGGCCGAAAAGTGTGGTAAGAGTTGTAGCCTGGTATTGCAGGGGGTGCTCTCTGGAGCCTTGTACCAGGTCTCAGTTACTGCACAGATGTCGAAGTTCTCCATTTTTAGGAGTGCCTCGAGAGAGTGCATTTTGAGGTTTAGACTTCTAGCATTGAGTAGCATTACCTTCAGACTTTGCATGCTTGTACCTGTTACGGTGGTGGTTTTGTCCTTTGAACTTTGCCAAAAAAGGGCACTATAGGGGTGGCAATTGCCTTTGCCAGTAACCTGAGTCCCAGGGGCAATAGGTGCAGACCATCTCTGGCAAAGCATCGTGGTGTGTCGATCATGTCGTCCGAGGCAGACAGATACTGGATCCACTTTTAATGACACCAGAAGCTTAGCCAATTGTTGAAGTCAATCATTTTGTCCTTATATTGTGGTATAATTCTGGGCGAAGGCAGGATGCTTCTCAGGGCTAGGGTCATACATGCCTGGGCTACATGATCTGAGAGCTCTTCCATGTCTTTTTTCATGTAGTCCAGGGAGGTACGTCTCAAGTCATTCATTCCAACATGGACAATGACAGAGTCATATTTGTACTTGTTGTGGAGTGACTTGAGTGCATGACTTATGTGGTGGATCCTGGCATCAGACGGGGAGCTCACTGTAGTTTTCTCCTTGTTCAGTCAGGTGAGTGATACATCAGTGTGCCTGACTATAGAGTCACCTATGACTAAAGTATTGTCTTGCCTTAGGGGCTGTTGCTCGGTGGCACACTGGTGTTGTGAGCTATGTAATCATCCTGTATGCATTCTAGGGCTCTCTAAAGCTCTCTTCCCAAGATTAACAATAGGTTTGTCAGGGACTGAATCTGTTATGAGCAAAATCTTGTCCAAAAAAAGCCATTCTACAGAATGTGTTGAGGTGACAAACTAGGAACACCATAGATGTGTAGAGAAAAGACTGAACTTGTTGAAATTCAGAGTGAAGCCTAGATTCTGAAAGAGACTGACAGTGACCTTCAAGTCCTGCAGAATTTTGGGAATGGAAGTGGAAAGGATGCAGATACCCAGCCTACGCATGTTAGGGTAGGGGGTTATATACTCTGTGAACACACCTGAAGCAGTGGAAAGGTCAAAAGGCAAAACAGCACAATGAAGGTGCAATCCCAAGACACAGTATCATAAGAATTTTCAGTGAAGGGGGCGGAGCCTGAATGGCTAACTGAAAGCAGCAGTATTTTAGAGCTCCATATATTGTTTTTTTTTCTGGCCCTTTTTCATGCTTTTCTCTCTTAGTTTGCCTTCACTGTTGTCTCTGCACCTCATAGCTTTGGAAGGCAGTCTCTGGAATCCCAGTTCTAACACCATGTTGCTCGTCTGTCAGGATGCAATAGATGAGTCTTTGTGGTTCTGTTCAAGCAGCTTTATTATATGCAAATGCATCACGATTAAAGCTTATTAACTTTAACTTAGTTAACTTGTATACAAGCTAGCTATTACATTCATACATACTCACTGTTTGGCTGCACTCTCAAAATGGCACTGAGTATAGCACATGCCTGCTATTTATATATGTATGTTCAGTCCTTAACGGTACAGCAAACACACACTGTTGTACAAAAACTTAGCTAAATTTAAATCAAATGCTAAAAAGATAAATTTGAAGTTATTCTAAGTGTATTTGAAATAGATGTTCCTCAGTTATCTAGTGCAACATATAAGCAAAACGGGAACTTGTTATTACCATGCGTGCAGAATACCACAGATGTCTGTTGTCTGGATTTATCAGTAAAAGTGTACTTTACTGCAGTTAATTATTGCGGGGATTATAGTCTCAGCAGTGTAGTTAGTGTCCTCATTTGCTTATCAGTACAGATATCCTCTCTCAGCATCACACTGTTTGACAGCTTGGAATGTAACGGTAGAATATCTCAAGAGTTCAAACTTATCTTCCGAAGTTAATAAACTTTTGCAGAATCCAAAAAACCTACTACGTTTTATCCAATCAAAGGCATTTTTGTATTGACATCAGCCAAGGGTTTTCAATTCTTAGCTTATAAAATTGCCTTTGGTATTTGGATTCATGCTTTGTAGGGTCACAAGCTTCGTTCGGGTGCCAGGATTCATCACATAATGCACGTATTTGGGTCTCTCCACAATAAGTACAAATATGACTCTGTCATTGTCCATGTTGGTGTAAATGACCTAAGACATACCTCCCTGGACTACATGAAAAGAGACGTGGAGGAGATCTCAGATCTTGTAGCCCAGGCAGGTATGACCCTAGCCAGGAGTAGCATCCTACTGTCACCCAGAATGATACCACAGTACAAGCAGAAAATGATTGACTTTAACAATTGGCCATGTTTCTGGTGTCATTCAAAGGGTATCCAGTATTTGTCTGCCTGGAATGCCATGATAGACAGACCTCAATACTTTGCCAGAGATGGCATGCATCTGTCACTCCTGGCATTCCGGATACTGGCCAAGGCTCTTGCCACCCCTATAGTGCCTTTTTTAGGCAATGCCCTGAAGACAAAATTACCACCATAACAACTGCAAGCAAACACAACCTGAGGGTTATGCTACACAATGCTAGAAGTCTAAATCTCAAAATGCACTCGCTCGAGTCACTCCTTAAGCTGGAGAATATTGACCTCTGTGCAGTAACAGGGACCTGGTTCAAGGCTCCGGAGAGCACCCCAGCGCTACCAGGCTACAATGCATATCACACCTTTCAGCCCCTACATCTGGACCAAAGCCCTAAAGGAGGTGTGTGGACCAAGGCACAAAAGGCGGTGGTGTATCCATCTTCATAAAGGATATGCACACCTCCAGACTAGTCGCCCAACATAATGCATCAGCGGTACTTCAGGTACAGCTAACACTGCAATCCAGGTTGTAGCCTGCTATAGATCCCCACAATGTCCCAAGACACCCACTCCACATTCCTGAACACTGTGGAAAGCAGTAAGGTTCAACCTAATTAATACCCTTATACTGGGAGATTTTAACTACTCCTCCATTAGCTGGGAAAATTACTCCTGCTCCAACTCATTTGCCCAACGATTTCTGAAATTCATTAATTCCAACGCCCTGGACCAACTCATTCTCACCCCTACCAGAGGTAGAAACATACTCGACCTGATCATTACAAATATGGGAGACTGCTTCTCTACACCAGTAATCAACTCCTCCCTGGTAAGATCTGACCACAAGTTAATCACAGTCGATATCCAAAGCCCAACTTCACCCCCTATGAAGGAAACCACAGTGAAGAATTTCTCCAAAGCCAATTTTGAGCTTCTAAAGACAGAAGTGTCAAACTTCACGTCATCCATGCATGGCTGCTGAATCATACACCAAGGCACTGTACGAGCATTTACACAAGTGCATGGATCAGGTCATACCAAACAGAACCAAGATCCTGACCTCCAAAAAAAGGAAGCCAATCTGGTGGGCCCCTGCCATTAACAAACTCTACAACAGAAGGAAAAAACTGTTGCAGAAAAGGGTAAAGTTCCAAGTCTGGAAAAATTCACTTGTAAGTCTCAGCAAAAAACTGAGATCCCTCATCAAATCCTCCAAAGCTAGTTACGAAAACAAAATTAATAAAGATACTAAAAATGACCACAAGGCATTCTTTAGCTATGTCAAGAATTTGCACAATAATATGCAAATATGCTCTGAGCTACTGCACAACAGCACCACTTATACTGAACCAACAGATATTGCCAATATCTTGGCCAACAGGTTTAGTGCAAACTTTACCCCCCTTTCACCCCTAAATGGCCTGTCCCAGTACCCAAGGAATGCCAAATCCATAATATCATGGCTGCACAGGTAGAAGCCGCACTGTCCAAAGGCAAAAATATGGCTTCCATGGGACCTGATAATATACCTGGCTGTGTTCTACACGAATTACAAAGGGAACTGGCACCACACCTGAGTACCATGTTCAACCACAGCCTCACTTCAGGCTTTGTTCCTACCAAATGGCGCACCATTGCAGTCATCCCACTACACAAAGGGGGAGCGACTACTGACCCTGGGAACTACTGCCCCATCAGCCTGATGAGCTTGATCTGTAAGGCCATGGAGTTATAAATAGGGATAGAGGGAACCTTCAAACCCTGGACCCCCTCACAGTTTGGGTTTGTGAAGGGCAGATCATGTCTGCTCAACCTGATTGACTTCTTCGAATCTGTCACCAGAGCAGTCAATGAAGGCAAGGTAGTCCTACCTCGATCTAGCCAAGGCCTTCGACACCATCCCCCACTCAGGGATCACTGATAGACTCATTAACCTAGGCATTAACCCCTACATCTTAAGTTGGGTTGCCAACTGGCTCATGGATAGAACCCACACGGTGAGAGTAGCGAACTCCAAATCTGACTACTGGGCAGTTACAAGTGGAGTCCCAAAGGGATCTGTTCTGGGTCCTCTCCTGTTTAGTATCTACTTCTCTGAAGTTCAGGCCAACACAAGGGAACTCTGGTTAACCAAATTCGCAGATGACTGCAAGCTGGGAACTATTATTGATTCTCAGGCTGATGTAGGCATCCTACAAAAAGGCCTCACAGAAACCAACAACTGGTGCAAGAGCCATGGTCTCAAGTGTAGTGCTAAAAAGTGCATCATCATCCCCATTCGGAAAAAAACACAGTGCCCATGAACTATCACATCGACGGTAGCCCACTAAACTTCCAAGGTGTGATAAGAGACCTAGGGACACAGGTAGATAGCAGCCTCTCCTTCATCAACCATGTTGCCACTGTCATTAGAAAGTCCTTCTATGTGGCACACCTCATTACAAAAGGTTTCTCATCCAGGAAAAAAATAGTCATTATCCCTCTGTACTCATCCCTCATTAGATCCATTATAGAGTACAATGCCCCATTTGGGATGTACCTCACTAGACACTTAAAGCAACTGGAAAGGCCACAAAAATTCCTCACAAAGAGGATCCCAGGACTCGGAACACATGCCCTATACAGACAGACTAAAAAAAACTCCAGCTTTACTCTGTCTCATATCGCCTACTTAGAGGCGATCTCTGCTTGGCATACAAAACCATGTCTGACCCAGTGTTACTAGGCATGCTTCATCTGAAAAAGGCTGAGTCCCTCCACACCACTCACTCCAAAGACCTCAGCCTCATCACCACAGTAAATAGAACCTGCTGGAGGGACAGGCTCCTAACCCAGAGCCTTCCCCCTACTCTGGAATAGACACCCCATTCGTGTCATGCAGAGCACTTCACTAGCCCTCTTCAAGAAAAATCTTGAGTGGATGGGTAACAGGAACTGCACCCCGGTGATCACTTCAACAGCCTTGCTCGATAGGGGCACAAGGAACTAACGTCTGGCAACAGGATGACTGGGAATATTCTTGGGCTAGGCTTGTATTGGCTTTAGGGCCATTAGCCTAGTACTCACCTGTGAACCTATTTCACTGCTCTGGCCAGTCAGTATCTTTGTCTTGGAAGTTGCCTTTTTAGTTACTGTGGTGAAGGTGGGCTTGTAAGAAATATTATATGTGAGCCTCTTCAAGGATGAATTTAACTCCTACTTGAAATTTGAACTTTTTATTGGAAACATTTACAAAATGTTGGTTTTAACAAGCGTAAACCAATAACGAACCGTGTCTTTGATTTTTTTTTTTTTTAACTTGGAAAAATAGCATTACTAGTGGGTATTTTTTCAGATGGAAAGGTTTTGGAGCAGCAGACACTTAAGGCGTCTGAGCCTCATGTTCCATTCCATGATAGTAGGGTCTGTTCTCCACACCCTGAAGTAATAGATGCAATTACTGTAAATTAGAAGAATCACTTGCCTTCATTCTGTCAGTAGTCTTCATTTTTAGGGTTAGGATTTTGCACTTTGTGGAACCTACATTTCTAGAACCAAATAATTTAGAGGGTCTGAAGGACTGTTTTTTTTTTTTTCAAACACCTTTCTTGAAGTGAATTATCACTTGTGACATAGGAAAGTTTACATTAATATAAAAGTAATCAAAATATATTAACATAGCAAACATTAAATTTCACATATCTGGCTAAATATCATATAATCTAAGTAGTATTGCATAAAGTATTCAATTCCTGCCCTTTTTTTAAACATGAAATATCTTCATTAAACCACCACTTACTACACAGTCATACATTTATATAAATGAAAACAAACCACACCGACACAATCCTAGTAGCAAGCATTTTACATCACAAACCATACTGACACTTCCAGTTGCAAACATTGTACATCACTTACAATCTACCCAACATTACATAGCTCATTTAAGTCCTGCCACCTTTTAGACTGTATTATCTTAACGCAGAGACTGCCCATGCTATGGAATAGACTTCCCATACATGTCAAGCAGAGCAATGCGTTACCATGTGTAGGCAGTTCTGATTTGATGTCATAGCTCAGAAAAATGATCTCCCTCATCTGACTAGTCTGCCTATCCAGCATCTCTAACAGTGCATTCTACAGAGAATCCTTAAAGTCCGCCAGCTCACCGCACTCTCAGAAAATATGTTCCCAATTACCTCTTTCTTCCCCTTCACACCTTCAACACTTGCTGTCTGCCCAAGGAAAAATTCTGTAAAGTCTACTTGGGGTATAGAAATATCTATGTAAACATTTCAACGGAAAAATCCTAAATGTTCTAGATTTTGTTGCATATTTGGGAGACATACATATATCCTCCTATTGTTTCTTTCTGTGTTGCTTATTCAGTCTCTCTTCCCAATCCTTTCTAACCTCCTCTGATTGATTCATGTAGTTATCAAGCAATATTTTATATGGTCTACTAGTTATTCCTTTTTTAAAGGCAGCCTCTATTCTAGATTCTGTTAAAAACTCTACCAGTGCTGGTCTTTCATTTAGGGCCCCCCTTATTTCTTTCTCTTTGCTTATACTCTGATATCAATCCCTGATAGGGAAGGCAATCTCTAACCTACAGTCCAAATAAATTCTTGGCATCTTCCCATTCTGTCATCTTTCCCCCTCTAGTTATTTGCTCTTAATACCTTGGTTCCTTGGCCAGTTTTCTCCAATAAATTCCTGCCTCCTCTTGCCTATTGTTTATATCCCTAATTGCAGTCATCCCTATCAGCTGAATCTCCTTTCTGCATTCTAGAATACTTTCTGCTACTTTATGGATATAATATTCTACATGATTATTGTTATTCTCCTTAAAGGCCTGCATCCAAAATCTCAGTCTCTCCTTGTTTCTTGACCTTCATCACCATCCGTTTCCACTTTGAATTATAGTTTTCTGCTTGTGCTATGTGAATTATAGTTTTCTGCTTGTGCTATGCATAGAAGTCTTAACTGTGTAGCTCTGAAATACCCCCTTCAAATTGGGTAATCCCAATCCATCCTGTTCTACTGGAAGAATCAGTTTATCCCACTTGACTCTTGCCATCTTCTCCTCCCAGATAAAAGTCATTCAGCTCTTTATTAACTGTTACCCACAACTTCTCTGGTTGATAAAAATATGCCTGACCTGTGAATAAGACTAAAGGGACTAAAAACATTTTAACTGCTTGTAACTTACTATCCATATCCATATAACAAATCTTTCATTGTTTCAGTTTTTGTATTATTTTTGTGTAGTCTCTTCCCACAAATCTGTAGCTGCCACACTAGAATCATTTTTAATCCATACTCCTAAATAATTCATTTTATCATGTCCCAATAAATATGGACATTTGTGAACTACTTCATATGTGCGTACACTCATCTTCATTACAGCTTCATTAATTGTGTATCCCGAAAAGATGTGAAACTGTCTCAAATTGATGTCTTTTTTTGGTTTTGTCAGATACAAAATAATATTATCTGCAAATAAAGCCAGGTTTTCTGGACTACCATACCAATTATATCCTTGAATTTCGGAGTCTTTTTTTCCTTGTTAGTGGTTCTAAAAATAATACAAATAATAAAGGGTAAAGAGGACGCCCCTGCCTGATTACTCTGCTCAAGAAGAAATTATAAGAGAGGACCCCACCCATTTTAATTTTTGCCTCTGATCCCTCATATAGTCTCCTAATCAGCCTTATAATTGTTTTTTCAGGAAATGCAAATGCTTCCATTGCTCTGCTCATAAAGTCCCAGATTACTCTTGTCAAATGCTTTCTCTGCATCAAAACCCAACAACAACAGTGGTATTTTCTTACCTTCTGCTTTCCTCTAGATCATCATTGTTCTGTTAATGTTGTCAAATGTTTACCTACCCTCCACAAAACCACATTGTCCATATCTATCAGTTTTGCCATTCTTTTAGCCATTATAGACACGAGCACTTTATAATCGTGGTTTAGTATTGCCATGGGCCATTATGAGGATGGATCTTTACCCTCTTTAGGTATTATAGCTACCACTGCTTTCTTCCAGGACAGTGGTACTTCTCCTCCTCCTAAGATACTGTTAAACAAAACCTTCCAGATCATGATCAATTTTTTCCTCCTACCCTCCAAACTTCCACAGGAATTACATTTATTCCTGGGGACTTTGCTGTAGATTGGTTATACATGGCAATTTTTATCTCATCTCCTCCTATTCTAACTGTTAGAGGTAGATGAGACACAATTACTAACCTTGGCTTATTTAATTCTTCCATAAACATTTCCATCTGTATCTTGATTTTCATATTTCTTTACTTAATACAGACTTTTGTAGAATTTCCAAAATATTTCTAATGCTGCTACAGGATCTCTTGATGTTCTTCGTGTTTCACTGTTACAGTCATTACACTTGGGTTATCCTGCTGGCAGGCTACCCTCAGTTCGCCTGAATTCCAAAGTCTAGGTCCGGCGTTGGTTGCTTTCGCCTCCTCCCTGACATCAGAGCGCCGGGGGTATAAAAGATGCAGCCTACGCCATTTTCTTCAGTCTTTCTTGCTGCACGGTGCCCGAAGCATAAGCAGTTTGCAAGTGCCGGTCGGCTGACTCCTGAGATTTTCGTGTTCGAATTTCAGATCCGAAGTCTTCATTAAAAGCTAAGTACCCCATTGGGGAAACTTTTTTCTTGCTCCAGACCGATGTCAGAAAAAGTTAATAATTATATTTCTTGTGGGAAGCAAATACCTCATAAGGACTTTCATTCTTACTGTATTCCTTGCCTAGGCCCTGACCACGATGTTGCTAGTTGTCAGTTTTGTGCTAGATTTAACCAACGCACTATTAAGCGTTGGTACGATTTTGCATTACACTATTTTGGCAGAAGATTTAATTATACGATGTTGTCGGATAGCCATCCGACTACCAGAATTCACAAGAAACGCAAAGAAAAAGAAAATGACAGGCATCCGAGGTCCAAAACAGACGACGAGGCTTCTTCTAAGCCGTTCACCGGTTCTCAGTGAGGTGCCTTCGCAGCCCCTGACGCCTGCTATTTTAGACCCGCAAACCACTACCGACTCCCACATGGAGTCGACTAGGCTGCTGGAAGCTCAAGGTATTGGACCTTAGGAGACTATTCCCTCAGATGGGTCCAGAGCCGCTGAGCAGGCATCGGCTTCTGAGGGTGTTTTCAGACCTACGCAATTATACATTAAAACGACTTCAGCTTCAAAGGCAAAGACTAAAGCACCTTTAAAGACAAAGAAACAAGTACAACAGCCTCATGGACAAGCCTCCATGCCCAAAAAACAGATGCTCAAAATGACCAAAGACTTAATTACTGTGATCAGGGGTTCCCATCCCCCACCTGATAAAAGGCCTAGGCAGGAGACAGAATATGAATCTTCAGATCAGGTTTCCATTTCATCTGATTCCTCTTCTGATCAGGAATACTCTCTTCCTCCCTATGAGGATTCTGATGCTGAAGAAATCTATCCCTTCAGCCTCTCCTCCTGAGGATTACTCTTTTGGGGAAACCCTGCATACCATGAGGGAGCATTTTCACTGGGAGAGCCAAGATTTTTCAGGTACTACAGGGTTCCTGACTCTCATAAATTCCTTTTCAAAAACCCTGCTGCTGACCCAGAAACAATCTCTCAGGGTCCCAAAGGGGTCAAGGCTTCCGCTGCAAAAAACCCTACCCCCTCAGACAGGGATTCTAGGGCATTGGACAGATGGGGAAAAAAGATTTACACTTATGCTACCTTGGCTATAAGGGCTTTAAATTGTCAGTTTCATATGCTCAAATATCAGCAATATATTATGTCACTGCTTAAACAGAAAATGTTGATAAATTCTGAATGTGCAAAAAACAAAGAAATGCAGGATTTATTGCATGCAGCTGAACAAGTTGGAAAGCATACTTTGCAATGTGGTTTTGATTCTTTGGAGGCCTCCTGCAGGGCCGCTGTTACGGGTTCTGTCATCAAGAGGCATGCTTGGTTAAAGGAACAAAATCTGCCTGATCATGTCAAAGCAAAATTATCAGATGCTCCATTACAGCATGATACCTTGTTTGGTGTTAAAGCAGAAGATGTTTTAAAGAAAATGGAGGAAAAAGCTAAATCTATGCTAACGGTTAAGGATTTCTTACAGGTACAGCCTCCTAGATTTAGCAGACACTGGCCTACAAAGAATTGGTCCTTTCCAATGTCAGACAGACCACAAAGGGGCAGATACAGATGCCCAAGAGACAGATCCCAGCCCCAAGGTTCGTACAGGTCTAAACAATGGGGTGCCTCTACCTCCAAAAGTGGAGAAGACAAATCACAGCCATACAGGAAACCGTCCCAGTGACTTCCCCCTGCCTGCACCAAGCACTTATCTTCTAGCAACACCTTTAGGGGGAAAACTAGCACTTTTTTTCTCAAAATTGGCATGTAATAACCCAGGACAAATGGGTCGTAGACATAGTGTCACAAGGCTACAAGTTTCACTTCCATACCATGCCAAGGACAAACGGTTGGCCAGACCTGCCAAAACATCAATGGGCAGGGGCACAAAAGCAAGTCTCATCCCTCATGGACATGAGGGAAATTCAACAAGTACCAGAGCAAGAGCATGGACAAGGATTTTATTCAAGACTTTTCTTGGTCCCAAGAAAGGACAAGACCTGGAGACCAATACTGGACCTATCTATTTTAAACACATTTCTGGATATACCAAAATTCAAAATGTTGACTCTACAGCAGCTTCTGCCAATGCTGGGCAAGAAGGCTTGGCTTGTGACTTTAGACCTAAAAGAGGCATACCTGCATGTCCCAATCAGGCCAACATGCAGAAGATACCTCAGATTCAAAGCTCGCTCAATGCACTACCAATTCTCTGCACTGCCCTTTGGCTTATCTACTGCGCCCAGGGTCTTCACAAAGTGCCTGGCACCAGTAATTGCATTCTGCAGACAAAGAGGAATACAAATATATCCTTACTTGGATGACTACCTCATTCAAGCAGAGAACAAGGACATTCTACTACAGCATCTGGCATTTGTAAAGAGATTTCTAACAGGCCTAGGGTACACAGTCAACGAAAAGAAATAAAAACTAGTACCCTCTCAAGAGATAATATTCCTGGGTACAAGCTTAAATACAATTGCCCAGATGGCGTATCTCACGCCAGACAAACAAAGACAACTGACTACCTATTTCAACCTGTTGGCAACAAAGGCCCAGTTATCTGCAAGAAAAATTCTGCAGGCTTTGGGCTTCGTGGCATCCTGCATTCTACTAATTCCATATGTGAGACTGCATATGAGGAAACTTCAATGGTATCTAAAAAGTGTTTGGACTCAACATTGCTATAGTCTGGAAACAATAATTACCCTCATTCCCTGACTGCAACAGGAGTTTCGATGGCGGGCGAAGGCCTGTCACCAGAACAAGGGGCAGCCATTCACTTTACCCGAAGCCAGGCAAACATCAACAACGGATGCATCAGATTATGCCTGGGGGGCTCACATGTCAGGAAAGTGTATTCAAGGCACATGGTCCGCAAACCAAATGCATCTACATATCAATCAAAAAGAGATGCTAGCTGTTCAGAATGCCCTGACAGCCTTCAAGGATCTACTTAATCCGGGACAACTACTGATAGACAGACAACACCACGGTCATGTGGTATATAAACAAGCAGGGAGGCACTCATTCTTACCCCCTTTGCAGACCAGCCATGACTTTGTGGGGCACAGCATTGACTTACCAAGAACATCTGCAAGCACAATTCCTGCCAGGAAAGATAAATACTCTGGCAGACGAACTAAGCAGAAACATCATGGATCCCCACGAGTGGGAATTGGATCCACAAGTCTTCAGCATGATAACAAGGAAATGGGGATACCCGGAGATAGATCTATTTGCCCCTCCTCACAACTACCAACTAAAAAGATTCTGCACAAGGGCTTATCACAGGCAAACATGGAAAGTGGACGCCCTATCTTTCAGCTGGAAAAGCTTAGCAGTATATGCCTTTCCTCCACTGCCTCTCCTCCCCAAGGTACTCCTAAAGGTCAGACAAGAGAAGCCAAAGATGATACTGATTGCCCCAGACTGGCCCCGCCAGTACTGGTATCCAATTCTAAGGAACTTGTCTCAATGCCTGTCTTGGACCTTGCCTCAAATACCTTATCTACTATCCCAACAAAACAATCAGATCCTACACAGCCAGCTAAAGACCTTAAATCTGGCAGCATGGCAGATAATGTAGTCATACAAAATGCGCCTCTCACTAAAGCTGTGATGAATGTCATTTTGGAGGCCAGAAGGCCTAGTACCAGAAAATGTTACGCTGGAAAATGGAAGAGATTCTGTGCTTGGAACCAGGTACAAGGAATTGACACAGCTGTACCAAATATTCCTCAGATTTTGCAATACTGAACTGAGATGTGGACAAAGGCCTATCCTTTTCATCAATTAAAATTCATGCCTCTGCCATTTTGGCTCATTACAATACAGAGCCACCAATCTTTTCTCATCCTTTGTTAAGGCAGTACCTCAGAGGAGCCAAAAACTTAAGGCCTTCAAGGAGATCACCAGTACCTGCATGGGACCTCAGTTATGTCTTGGAAAAACTCGCCCTGGCTCCTTTTCAGCCAGCTGCTACAGCTGATATAAAGTATTTATCTTGGAAAACAGCTCTGCTCCTAGCAATAACTTCTGCAAGATGAGTCTCAGAGCTACAGGCACTCATGGCTGTGGAACCTTTTATCATTTTTTATCCAAACAGGGTTTCTCTGAGGACAAACCCGACATTTATGCCCAAGGTACTGTCCAGTGTGGCCCTTAACCAAGCTATTCATCTGCCTACTTTTTATCTAAACCCACAGAATAAGGGGGAGAGAATTCTGCATTCTTTGGACATACACAGACAACTACGCTTCTACTTGAATAGAACCAAAGCTTTCAGAAAGACGGAGCAACTACTAGTGGCATATGCTGCAGGATCACAAGGAAAGGCTATCTCAAAGCAGACTTTTTCTAAGTGGATAGGCCACTGCATTCATTTCTGCTATTCACAACATGGCAAGCCAGTGCCTAAGGGCATTAGGCCACATTCAACCAGAGCAGCAGCCACTTCAGCAGCCTTCCTCAGGGGAGTACCAACCAAAGACATTTTAGAGGCTGCCACCTGGAGTTCAGTGCACACCTTTACAAAGCATTATCATTTACCATTCTACTCTAAATCCAGGGCAGGCTTTGCCACTGCAGTTCTGCAGGGCCTCATAGCTGCTCCTAATGCTATATTAGCTCCAGTCTCCCAACCATAGCTTTGGGATTCAACCCAAGTGTAATGACTGCAACAGTGAAACACGAAGAACATAGTACAGTTGTGTACACTTACCATAAATGTAGATGTTCGAGTGTATTCACTGTTGCAGTCCAGATTACCCACCCACCATCCCCCATTTCTGTGCTGGAACTTAATCGGCACTTCTCTAATCTATACAACCTATGTGGTGTATTTGCTTGTAGATGAAGGTATAATATATTTTGGTGCATGCATGTTTTATTGGCATATTTTTTAGCCTACCCTTTTGGGGGCACCTGACATCTGGGGCAAGAAAAATTGAAGAAAATGGCGTCTGCTGCATCTTTTATACCCCTGGTGCTCTGACGTCAGGGAAGAGGCGACAGCAACCGACGCCGGACCTAGACTTTGGAATTCAGGCCGACCTGAGGGTAGCCTGCCAGCAGGATAACCCAAGTGTAATAACTGCAACAGTGAATAAACTCGAACATCTACATTTTTATGGTAAGTGTACACAACTGTGCTTTACCTTCTGTATTATAGGCTTCCTAAGTTTGGTGACAGACCTTTCTACTTTCTGTTGCCTGAGGTGTTGTACTAAAAGTTTTGTGCTGTAGTGTTGTTATCAAAAAAACAGTTGCTTAATGACAATCTTCCTAACCTCTTGTATATAATTGAGGTAATCCCTTATTTTCTACCTAGCATTTTGCAGTTGATTGTGAGATTCCCCGTATTCTGCAGTACTTTAACATTTGTCAGTCTCTGTAAATAATTCTTGTTACTTCTTAACATAGTTCCCTTTCTTTTACTTCCACCCTATTTTTAAACTCTGCCTTAATCTTATCACACTTCCTAGCTATATTTTCAGAAGAAATTTCTATCCTGTCTAATAACTCCTGAATAATCTCCACTACCCATTCCTTAAATTGTCCGCGGTGGTGGTGCTGCGGTAGCGTTGTCGCCTCACAGCAAGACGTTGTCCTGTTCGATTCTCAGCTAGAGCGTCCAGGAATCCTCCTCCCCTCACGTTCCACAGCCCTCTTGAGACTCCTGATCTGGGGGTCGACAGGCTTGTCGGAGCAGGGTGTGACCCCAGTCCCAAGATTGTTGTGCTCTCTTCTGGGCTCCCATCCCTCTTCGGGTGGTCCGGCCTTCCAGGCCATGGATAGGGCATTTGCCTCTGCTGCTCCTTTCCCCCTCTCTGTGCCACAACTGTCACAAGCCACAACTGACGGACACTGGCCACAAAGGCCTCAGGCTTCTCCCCCACAGGAGATCCCCTCCTTGCATTCTTTCCCAGAGCTCCCCACTGAGGAAGTCCCTTGCAAGGCTTCATGCAAGAGGAAGCACATGGACTCCACTGAGGAGTCTCTAACCAAAAATACTGACTTTGATGATGGGGAAGGGTCTTCACGGTCACCCTCTAATGAGGTGTCCTGTGGTGACATCCTTGAGATCCTAAGACAGAGGGGCGACTGGAAGTCCTCCAAGCCTTCCTCAGAGGAATCTGTATTCCTGCAGGCCTTTCCTACTTGGCCCCCTACCTCCTGGGTTACCCCACCAGCCAATGAGCTTGTCCAGCTCATCGTCCAGTGTGCATGGAAGGCCCCTGACACTTTGGAAGCTATACCTCGGAGGCCTGACAACATTTTATTTCCCCCTGCTGAACATTCTCATTGGTCCACAGGTCTTCCAGTAGATGCCATGGTGGTGGTGGCTGCAACCAAAAAAGACTTGGCAGAAGAGAGCCACTGTCCATCTGCCCAGCAAGGAGTTGTGGACAATAGACAGACTTGAGAAGCGTGTGTTTGCTTCATCGACCTTCACTGTAAGGTCCTTGAACTACATGGCACACTTTACGAGGCTCCAGAGGGACCTTATCAACCAACTGTCTGAAACCTTGGCAGGAGCTTTTCCTGATGAGGTGCACGACAATGTAGCCTCTCAGATAGTGACCCTGGAATCTATATCCATTTCTTCCATGCGCCTCATTTCACATGCAACGGAAGGAGCGGCAGGCGCAGGCATAGTCACAAGACGGTATGCCTGGATGCGCCATTATGACTTTGCAGACTCCTTTAAGACTTCCTTTATGAATGCCCCCATCGAGGCCGCTTCATTGTTTGGCCCAAATGGTAAGGATACACTGGCTAGTTGCGAACAAGATGGTAAGACCCTGTCTGCCGTTGGTGTCCGACACTCCACCCCTCAACGATTCTACTCCAGAAATCAGAGGAGCGGGAAGATGTGGCACAGAAAATCACAGGGCTCCTTCCGTGATGCACGTGCCAAATTCTCCCCTAAGGGCAGAGGGGGAAACTCTAATGGAAGACGCCACTTTCAGGGCAGGGGAGGTCCTCAAAACCAGGGTTACAGAGATTCTTTCTCTGGGCAACACTACCAGCACTTCTGAAGCGCTGCCCGACTGCTCACCTCTGTAAGCGATCAGGGGTAATTTTTTCTTGTACCCTACTGCATGGCAAACCATAACTACCAATTCCTGGGTACAACGGATAATGTCCAGAGGTTACCGCATTCCCTTCCATCTCTTTCCCACTTCACCCAGAAATTTACCTGATGTCCCACCTAGTCAGGGGGAAGCAGCAGCACATGAAATCTAAAAGCTGCTACAAATATAGAATCATCCACACGGTCCCCCCAGGCCAGATAGAATCCGGTTCTTACTCAAGATTCTTTTTAGTGCCAAAAAAGACAGGGGACTGGAGACCGATTCTGGATCTCAGCACACTAAACAAAATTGTAAAAACAAAGAAATTCCGGATGGTCACGGTTCAGTCTGTCCTTCCTGTTTTGGAAGAAGAAGACATTCGGATATGCTCTATAGATCTTCAAGATGCGTATTACCATATAAAAGTGGACAAACGCTCAAGAAGATACCTCCACTTCAGCATAGGAGCCAGTCACTACCAATTTTGAGCACTGCCGTTTGGTCTCTCTACAGCCCCAGAGTGTTCGCCAAATGCATGGCAGTGGTTATCGCTCACCTGAGATTTCAAGGATTCCAGGTGTTTCCATACCTAGATGACTGGCTCCTTACCACCCCCACCAAGCATCTACTGGAGGAAGCCCTGGATTACACTCTTCTCACAGCTCAGCACCTGGGAATCAATATAAACTGGGAGAAGTCCAACACGAACCCAGCACAATCTTTAGAATTCATTGGAGTTCTGGTGGACACGAGAAATTGCACAGCATCTCTTCCAGATCACAGACTTCAGAGAATAAGGTAACAGGTTTAGCTGCTAATCTGTCACCACAAATCTTCTGCTCGGTCCGTACTCCAACTCTTGGGGTCGATGGTAGCCCCGATCACCATTGTCCCTCTGGTCAGGTTCCAAGTGATACTTTTTCAGTGGCTACTTCTCACTCAGTGGTACCCCCTCTACAACATCCTTTATCGTTTCAGATAAGTGCAACTCAGAGATGCAAGCAAGACTTGCTCTGGTGGACATCTCAAAATCCCCAACAATGGTCTCACCCCTTCATCCCCCATCAGCCAAAAGCCACGGTGACCACGGATGCCTCCCTGATGAGGTGGGGGGGCTATATCAGGGAAACTCTGTCCAAGGCACCTGGTCGGAGACGGAGGCTCATTTTGCATATCAGTGTCCTGGAACTGATGGCGGTGCTACTGGCATTGCAAGCATTTCACTCGATCCTTCTGTCAGGGACTATTGCAATCCAGTCAGACAACATGTCAGTAGTCTGGTACATCATCATGCAAGGGGGCACCAGATCTTACCCATTATGCCGAGAGGCCCTGAGAATATGGCAATGAGTGATAGCTTCCAACCGCTTTCTAATTGCAATACACATTCCCGGGAGCTCCAACATGATAGCGGACAAATTGAGCAGGTGCATTCTACAACCTCACGAGTGGTCCTTCAATCCTGTGATAGCTGCCAAAATTTTCAACCCCTGGGGCCAGCCTTGCTGCAATCTGTTGACCTCCCCAATCAACTACATGTGCAGCAGCTACTTTGCCCTGATCCCCCCTTGGGGACAGTCACCGAGAGATGCTCTAGTAAATGCTTGGCCCTCGGGTCTGCTTTATTCTTACCCTCCTCTACCCCCTCATTCCCCAATTTTTGAAGAAAGCAATCCTCATTGCATCATATTGGCCTTGACAAGTTTGGTTCCCCTTCCTTTGGCCTCACCTGCTAGATTGACCATGGATTCTCAATCCAACTCTGGGGTTGATCTCCCATCTGCAGGGTCTGACCCACCCCAATCTAACAAATCTGAAGTTGACAGCTTGGTTACTCCACTTCTAATGATTGCCAGGCAGGATAACCTCTCCTCCCCGGTGCGCAATATTCTTATTGCATCTCATAAATCATCCACCAGGCTAATATATCTCAGCAAATGGAAAAGATTTACCTTATGGGCATCGAACAAACAATTGGACCCCTTTTCAGCCCCAGTTTCGGTGGTATTAGATTATATATCTGATCTGTTTCAGTCTGGGGTATCTGCCTCTACTGTTCGTGTTCATTTAGCTGCCATTTCTAATTTCCACATTGGCTTCCAGGACTCTTCACTCATGTCACACAGACTCTGTAAGACTTTCTTGAAGGGCGTTTTTCACCTAAAACCTCCCTTTAGAGAACCAGTACAACCTTGGGACCTGGTTTGGTTCTGCAAGCCCTAACAGCACCCCCCTTTGAACCTGCATCTTCATGTGTCTTAAACTACCTCTCTTGGAAAACCTTGTTTCTGGTTGCTATCACATCAGCCAGACGTCTGTCAGAACTTCAAGCCTTATGCATCAAACGTACCTACCTTATTTTCATAGGTTCATAGATTAGTACTAAGCTAACTGCCCTTGCGAGCCATTTTAAGCCTAGCAAATTATCCCTTGTAAGACTCAAACCCTGCACCTTGTGTTTGTAAGGCAAACACCTTAACCATTAGGCCACCCTCCATAAGGATAGAGTGTCACTAAGAACTAATTCCTCCTCCTCCTCCTTTCCGAAAGTGGTGTCGGAGCAGTCTGTCAACCAGTCTGTTGACCTCCCAGTATTTTTTCCTAATCATTCTAACAAGGGAGAGTATTGCCTGCACTCTCTAGATGTTCATAGGCAAATCCGTTTCTATTTGGACAGAACAAAATCTACCTGTAAATCAGACCAATTATTTCTGGCTTTTTCTGGGCCAAGATTAGGTCATTCTGTTTCTAAAGTTACATTAGTGTCATGGTTAAGAAATTGCATTATCTTCACCTACAACAAGAAGAGCATCACCAAGTGAAAGCTCATTCTACAAGGTCAATGGCAACTTCAGCAGCTTTCCATGCTAGGGCTTTCCTCAATGACATTTGCTCAGCTGCGACTTGGGCCAACCCCCATACCTTTATTCTTCATTGCAAATTGGATTTGGCCTCCAGAGGAAGAGCTTCTTTTGGTTCCATGGTGCTCAGGAATGTCCTTTCATGAGGACTGCCCAGGGATATAGGCAGCTGGGGACTCTGTCCTATCAGCAAGGAATGAATGAAGATTAACAACATCAGATAAAGAAGTTATGTCTTACCATAACTTTCCATCTGTGTTGTTGATCTTCGTTCATTTGTTACTCCCCACCCTCCGTCCCCCTCCAGAGGTTCCTGGTGAATTTCATATGGCCCTTCTTCCATTCTTGTAGGTCTGTTATAACCAGAGGTAGCCTTTACTTTTGTCTATCAACTTGCAAACTCGAACTGAGGTAACAGGGAGCAGAGCATTGTGGGTAGGATCTTGGTTCAAGAGATTTTGGCTGACGTGAGCTTGGTATAAGGCCGGCTCGGTTCCGAGGACGGAACCGATAACTCATCAGTAATGAATGAACGAAGATCAACAACACAGATGGAACGTTATGGTAAAACATAACTTCTTTATTTAGTTGCCAGATGAATTCAGTCATAGAGGTATAAACAGATATATTAATCAGCATTATTGTATAGTATAAACAGAGATATTTTAATCAGCATTATTTTTACCAGTATCAACAAGTGATGAAAAAAATAATAAGTATGGAGAACCATCAGTCACTAGTATTAAAAAGCACAGGAGTTTAGTTATCATCTAAGGTGAAGAAAGAGGTTAGGTTATAGAGCAGGTACATAGCTAGGAAGAGTTAAGATGATTTTTCAGTATTTGTTTGAAGGTGGTGGTGCTGCCTGTGTTTCTTATAGAAGGTGGAAGTGAGTTCCATAGTTTGGAGAAGGTGAAGGAATAGAGGAATTGACCAGCAGGTAAGGTGGGCTTTTCTACTTTTAGAAGTAGATGATTTTCAGATCTTAGTTACCTGCTCGGTTGATATTGGGTGAGTAGTGTCGAGAGAGCAGGACAGTCTGTGGGTCTGTAGATTATATTGTGCGCTGTAGTTAGTTATGTGAATGAGAGATGGTGGGGGGAGTTCCAGCCAGCCTAATTGTTTCAGTGAGTTACAGTGGTGGGATGAGAATTTGGCCTTGGTGGCAAATTTGGCTATTCTATTGTAACACACATCAAGTTTGGGTTTTGTAAAATTTTGGATATTAGTGAGGAGAGGGGACCATAAAGGGAGAGGATAATAAAAATGTAGTTGCAAGGGTTTGTCTAGTAGAGAGGTTAAGAAAGTGCTGGTACCTGTAGAGCCTACTGAGCTTTTGGTGTGTTTTTTGATGTTACTATGTGTAGGTCAAAGTTAAGGTTTTCATCTATAACAACACCTAGTAAGTTAGTGTGTGGGACAACTTCTATAATGGAATTGTCTTGGGCTTGTATAGTGAAGAGTTTTTATCTAGGAGAGTGGTTTTCTTGGTGGTAAAAATTAGTATTTTTTTTTTTTTCGGATTTAGGGCAAGGTGATTGTTAAGCATCCAGGATTCAGTAGAGGTGAGGACATTCTGGGAGATTTGCTGGAGTTCAGAGCTGGAATTTGCAGTGCATATTATTGTAGAGTTATCAGTATACTGGATTACTGAGCATTGTGGGAGAGTGGAGTGAAATTTGTTAATAAAGATGCTAAATAAGAGAGGACCAAGTATGGAGTCTTGAGGTACCCCTGTGGACGTATTGAGGAAGGGAGAGTAAGATTGTTGCCATTTGGTGGATTGCTGCCTATTGGAGAGAAAGCTAATGAACCATAGCAGGGTAGGTTGGGAAATGTGGAAGGTGGATAGTTATTGAATGTAAGCCTTCTCCAACTGCGTGTCAGTGTACCAGAGATCTTTGGCTTCCTGCTTAGAAAGTTTAGTCAGTAAGTGGACAGTCTTTTATACTTTTGTCCCCTGCTTATTAACAGCCACGCTATGCAAATGCAGGCAGCATTTATACTGTCTACTACTTTGGGAAAGCTGAGCCATTGAAGATATCTGCTGTATGATATACAACCTTTGTGGAATAAAACTGCCAGAAAAACATAAGAGGAAATAATTTTGCTGTTATGGTGAGTGCATTTTTCAGCCGTGTGTAGCATTTTTCGTTTTTGTCTTTTTTTGTATTTGTCAAAATTGTTATACCACATTGTTGCAATTTCTGGTCATACAGCAAACATTGGCCAAGTAAAATAAAACCAGGGTTCATTGCTTCATTTCTGGGTAATGTGCACTGTATAGAAAAGTCTAGGCTGCTGTACATGTGATCTGCAGAGGACAGGAACAAGAGTTGATAAAAGGGGTTGGTGAAATAGAAGCTCTACAGTTCTTTCAGTCGTGGAATGGTTTCTTTGAGAGCTGTTGTACCACCCTGACATCTGAACATAATTAGTCATTTGATAACCTTTAGGCAAGTACAGTCGTTATGCTTTTGTCTGCTTTCTTAATTGTGTATGCTGCTTCGCTGTCTACAACTTGAGAAAATAAAATGTGTGATACCTTTGAACTTTTGTCCTTGAAGGGTTATCACTTTAGAGTACAGTGATTTGTTTGAGGAGGTTATTGCAACAAGCAGCAGTTTATAAAGAAAGAGAAGAACATACTTGAATTTTAAGGTAAATGAGAAGATTAAAACTACTATGTACTTTTTTAACGTTTTGAAAAATCTATTTGAAATTGTCATTCACCATAATTGCTAATTACCTGTTTGGATAATACCAGCATTTATTTAATAATTTAACGCTTTACTTTACATGTTTCATTGTTGTTTAATATTATAAAGGGGTCTTGACAGTTTCTGAAAGTACGTATTCATCAAACTTTTCTTATGCTGTAAGCACAAAGACAAAGGAGTTAATCGTTTACTGGATGAATTACATGATTTCTGAGCAGCAGACTGTAAAGCAACATAGATTTGTGAAACATAATTTCAGAAAAATCTTTGAAACAGAGACTGGCTAGGCATGGGGTTTGTCTGTGGCACTGACAGCTTGCACACCCTGTCAAGTGCAAAAAGCAGAAGGATTCAGCATTTATTTTCAAGGGTAACAAAGTTCTACATTATTAGCAATCCAAATCACTGCTTGTAAGTGGTAAGTGTATAGCACTTCCCTCACAGGAGCAGACCGCTCCAGACAAATATTTCTGTCCTGTATGCAGGTAAATGTTGGTTTCCAAACTTAACTAATGTACTTCCTTCCTAAGCTGCACTGTGAAACCAGGATATCATGCTGTAATGTTAAGGCAGTTCATCTGTGAAATGTTTTGTCTACAATCTTAGTGAATCTGTACAGGACTCATTGTTTCAGCTTGCATCTTCCTGCTTGTTCTTTCATCTCTAGCTGTAACAATGAGTAAAAAGGTCAATCAGTAAAAAAAACAAAAGAAAATATTACTTTTTTTTTCTTTTTAAATTTATTTATGGGCAAATTCAGGTCAATAAAGCCAAGCCCCAATAGCTGTGGGCATGCATATTACAGCTTTTTTATGGCATCATCAATGTAGCATAAGGGGAATGTTTGGCTAACCATAAGAAACACAGAGTTGTTGTACCCAGCTGATATCCATAACCATTAGGGTGTCTGCAAAATATCTCAACCAACAAAGTAAAACCATGAGTAAAAAGGTCACAAACAATCAGTAAAAACCAAAAGAAAATTGTGATTTAAAATAGTCTACAAAAAATTCTGGCAGTCTAACAGATGACAGCTGCAGATTTGGTTTGGAACACAGAATATAATACCCCAACCTCTGAGCATGTGCATTTTTCATATAGACCTTCATTACCTCATAGCTAGAGATGAAAAAAACAAAAACAAAAGAAAAATCTAGCAAGGCTAGACTTTCCACTGTGTGATTCCCTAAACCTCTTGTATTAGAGGCAACATGGAATATATGCAAATGACCCTTTAAGGACTTCAGGTGTTTCAGCTATATGGCAGTTCTGAATGTCCATGACTTTTTTTTCTTTTTAAGTCTTGGACAAATTCAGGCCAATAAAGCCAAACCCCACTAGCTGTGGACATGCATAAACAGTGGGGTTTGGTTTTATTGCTCTATCTTGGACATTTCAGAATTGCCATATAGCTGAAACACCTGAGGTAATTAAAGGGTCATTGCATATTGCTTGTATTTTGCTATCCATATCTATAGTCAGGGTCTTCCAGCTTCTCATTTTTGTTATGTTTTGTTTAGTTTCCCCCTGCATATCCTTAGCTGTAGTAATAAAATCCTTTTAAATCCATACATCTAAATACTTCATTTATTTCCTTGTAAGTATGGATATTTCTGAATTAGTTTGCATATGGATACATAATTTACCACTGTAGTCTCTTATTTTCATTTATATTGTATCCCTAAAGGACCTGAAACTGTCTGAAAATGTTCCACAGCATCGGAATGTCATTTTCTGGATTTATCTTAACAGTACAAAATATTATCATCTGCAAATAAAGATAGCTTTTCTTAATTGTCATACCAGTTATATCCCTGATTAAATTGTCAGTCCCTTATTTTCTTTGCTAAAGGCTCTAAATATAAAGCAAGTAATGACGGGGAAGGTGGTTATCACTGCCTGTCTATTCTTTTGCAAACATAGCTTGATAGAGAGGAACCCTGTCAGTTTAATTAATCCCACCATTTGTGAATTCTGCTTATTAACCCTGTTATTCTATCAGGGAATGCAAGTGCTACCATTACCCCGATGATAAAGTCCGTCTCTGTCAAGTACTTTTTCTGTATCAAGACATATCAACTGTAGTGGCATTTTCTTGCACTCACCTTCATTCTGGATCATCATTTCTTTTCTCTTATTCCCTCGAAAAAACCACAGTGATCCATATCTATCAGTTTGGCAGCACCTTTGCCATTGTCTTAGCTAGCAACAGCAATATTTTCTAAATTCATGCATGATATCTAAATGCTTGCTTATTTTCCATTTAGCACACTGTGGTTGGACCTGTTCTTTCGAAAGATTTAACTTTTGCTGTAATTTAGCTTTGTCAACCACTCTAAATAATTTCTTCTACTTCTTTCCCATATCTTTTTCTTTCTTCTTAATTCTCCTGTTTTTAAGCCCCATTTTCATTTTATCCTATTCATTAGCTGTCACTTCTGAAGTAATTTCTGTCTTCCCTAATAACTCACAGATCATTTCCAAATCAAAATCAATTTCTTTTTTTTAATATTAAATATGAGTGTGTCATTTTACATCATTGCCATGCGTCTTTATCTTAGTTTGGGTTCCTATTAGAACGACGAAGTCGCTTGACCGCTTCATTGCTTTGCCATGTTCTGAAGTGTAGTGTGGTCCCTTGTCCAGTATAGCTCCCGAGCGTGATTGTGCAACAGTTACTAACCGTAGGGTTAGGGTGCGGGTTAAGGTAAGTGCATATGTATGAAAGTGTTTACTGTTTTTTATTTTGCGTTAGATGTATGGTTGAGTTACGTGTGTATGTGTTTTCAGCTGTTTACTTTTGTTTTGGGGGGTAGAATTAGGGTTAAGGTAAGTGTGTATGTGTTTGGAACTGTTTAGGTAAGTGTGTGAGAGTTACTGACCTTAGGGTTAGGGTGCGGGTTAAGGTAAATACATATGTTTTGAAATGTTTACTGTTTTTTTTTTCGTTCGATGTATGGTTGGGTTATGTGCATATGTGTATTTAGTTGTTTACTGTTTTGTTTTTTGGGGGGGCATAATTAGGATTAGGGTATGTGTGTATGTGTTTGGAAGTGTTTAATTTTTTTTTTTTTTTTTTTTTTTTGGGGTTGGAACAGCGATTTCTTTCCCTAGGAAAGAAATCGCTGTTCTGTGGTGTCGACATTTTTAGCTTTCGCTGAATATGTGTCAATGAAACACTGTTCGCTGTTTTCAGCGTTCGGTGTTTTAATATGATCCCCTTAGTTTTTATTGGTACAGTCTGATATTATTATTGGATGGGTCGTAAAGCCTTCAGTTAAGTGCATATGCTCCTGTGAAATGTTGTTTCTATCCAATATAGCTCAGCTATTGTATCTTGGGTAATATATACATTTTGTCTATTCCTGCTACTGAATTCACATCTTTCATGCCAAATATTCTTTTGTGGTACTTCAGAATTCTAACCTGAGACATACTTATAGTTGTAAATCAATTTCCACTCCAACCTGTAAGTAGTATTCCATGCTGAAAGTTTATTATTTCTTTCATCATTTCATCCTTAGTAGTAGTTTTAGGTGGAATGTAAATACATACATCTTCTCCTGCCGGTAACCCCTTATTGCCACAAATCTAACGTTATTGACTTCCCCCTGCTTTATTACTATTGAATCCCCTCTCACAGTAATTGTTATTACTCCTGTTTTCCCTTGCCCCTGATATTCTACTGAATGTCCAACCTGAAATCCTATTTGTCATATTTGCATGCTCATTTTGTTCAGATGTGTTTCCTGTAACATTGCTGTTTGCACTCTGTACTTCTGTGTGTGATTCAGTACTCTTTCATTTTGTATATACCTGCAAGGCCATAAACATTCTGTGTTAATATTGAGAGAGCAACCATTTTGAAAAAAAAAGTTATTTCTTTCACCTGTTACACATAACATTTGTTTTGAAAATATATTTTTGTCTTGTAGCTTACATGCACACACACACTGGTTGGGTAAGGTTATCTTGTATGTGTTTGGTTGTTCTTACTTCGAGCCAGTCACATTTTCCTCAGACACTTTGCTTCAGTAAAAACAGTCAAGAAGCAAAAAGAAAATACATTTTCAAGCCTCTCTCCCTCTTTAACACACAGTAAACACACAAAACTATGCACTCATTTAAAAAGAAAATTGACACTTCCAAATAGGAGTAGTTACCCCAAATTGATAGCTACACTCACAAACATTACTATTCTAAAGTTCAAATTATCCATCCTAAAGCTCATGTTAGAGCCTGTGTTCCCACTTACACTGTTTGCCGTCTGTTCTTATCTCTGGTCCCCACCCCAATGTGAAAAACAGCTTGCGTGCTTTCAGTAAACATTAAATGTTAACCTTAAGGAAAAAAGTGCACTGGCAGCACTTACATGTGTTGTGCGCTGTTGTATTTAATGCATTAGAGCACTGGGACTGCTTAGGGAAAAATACTTCTGTAACTTACTCTACTGAGTCTTTTCTCACAGTTTCAGACTGCAATTTTTTTTTTGCTGTACTGAGTCTTTTCTCACAGTTTCAGACTGCATATTTTTTTTTTGCTGTACTGCTTGCCATTATACCTTTAAAAGTTAATTATAATGTATTTTTCAGATTTCACTCAGAACACACTGCTCAGACTTCTGAAGATAGTTGCTTACACCTGCAGGTTGCATGTCTCCAACTAAAAATACTGTTAATGGGGAGAAAACAAGTAGTAATTTTGTAAATGCAAAAAGAACCATTGTAGATTTCATTCAGAATACACTGTTCAAACCTTTCTTGAATTTATCATTGAGGGAAGCCTTGTGATCCTTTTGCCTCACCTTTCAATGTGAAATGCAGCAATTTTTTCTCTTTTCCATCTTCAGAGTCAGAGTCAGACTCCCAGACACACACTTTTCCATCCTTGGCTATAAGTCTCATATACATACTGTATTCTGTACCACTGATGATGAAATTTATTCAGAAAGCCAGACTGTACAGAACCAATATCTTTAGCCCCATTTTGGCCTTGACAAGTTTATTTCTTCCTGCTTTTACCTCATCTGTTAATGAGACCTGTCCATCTAGAACCCCCATCTAAGGTTCCTGTCACATTCCATGGGTAAGCCTCTCCTGAACATACACTTCCCCAAGCTACCCTATAGTTTCTCCATGTTAATGGTCAGTGATCCTGATTACCCTCCTAGGGTAGTCCTGTTATTGTTAACTTCACAAAAGTTTTTTTTTAATTAGAAAAACATATCAAGACAGATGGTTTAAGGTCTCCTTATGAGCGACTCAATTAGGATGGTATCCTATCACACCATCTATTCCCACTATTCTTTGCTTTTTATCAAATTTGTTTGACCAAGGCTCATATTTTTCCACTAACACTTCACCTGTCTGCTATTTCTGCATGTCCTCAAAGTATTAACCAGTGTTGTATAATAATGTTACAACAGATTTAAATTAAAAAGTGTGTGGTGATGTAATCGAAATAAACCTATCTTCAGTATTTGATAGAGTTATACCTAAAACACTGATCAGTAAATTAAATGTTGATAAGATGGAAAGTGGTGTGGCTTAGAAATAGGGTATGGTAAGTTTCAAACAGTAAATGGGCAGGTGAAATGTAGGTTACAGTCAGGGTGTCCTGCAAGGGCTGTATCTTGGACCCGTACTTGTTTAGGTTGTACCCTTTTGAACTGTCTTTTTCAATTAAGGTGTTCTATAGTCTGTATGCAGATGATTTGAAAATCTTTACAAAATCTAAATCAAAATTTGTAAACTGATTGTATCTGTTACAGATGGGTCATGTCAGCAAAAGAACTTGAATAAATTGACCAGTTAGGTATAGGAAAATATTATATGCTGCTAAATAAATCAAAAACTAAACACAGTAGATTTGGTAAAAATTGATTGATGGGTGTATTTAATACAGCACACACTAACTGAAGCTATGGATTCATTTAATGACCTAGGTGTATAGGTAGATCCAGCTTTGTGTCTTTCTGATCATGTCAGTAAATTAGTTAATTATAGCTGTTAAAATATAGGCTGTATAAAATATTTATAAAGGCTAACAATTAGAAATGATGTAATCATTGTTTCCAAGTTTCATTACAACCAGACTAGCCTATGGAGTAATAATATAGAAACCTAGTAAGAAAACTAGCATGAGTAAATTAGAAAGAGTACAGCTGAGATGTAGCAAGCGCATCCATGGATGTGAAAGTTTCTTATTATGAAAGAGTAAAGTGTTTGAACTTGTGCAGTGTCTCATATAGATATTTAAGAGGAGACTTTATTCAGGTTTATAGGGAATTTAGAGACAACTACTTTGTGAATGCTTGAGCATTAGGGAATCATCAACCTGTGCAGGAGAATGTTCATTTTGCTCAAAGATGCAGTATGGGTTGCATCCTGCAAAGGATATAGCACGCAGTCAGCTTCCCAAAGTTCTAACCCTCCCCCATGCAGTCACTCCGGCTGCCTATAGGCTAAATGTTTTTGGAGGGAAGTATAAAAGCAGCCAGAGTGATTAAAAATAATTAGTACTTTCTTGCAGTCTCAGGCAAATGACTTTAGTGCAGCACTTGGCCAAGGCTTCCAGTCGGGTAAGACCCATTTTGGGGATCCCTTCCACAGTTTTCAAAAATATTCAGAATATAATTTGTTGTTTTACCATCTTTTCATAGTAAGTAATGGTGCATCACTTAAAGAATGCCAGCTTTAAGGCACCCTACCATTATTGTCTGTCTAGGGATTGCTTTCTAGAATTTCTCTGTCAGTTGGTGCCTTAGGAATATATTTAAGTATATTTCTTGTTTTTAATTTGTTTTTGGACAGTCAAAGTATTTTTCTGTGAGAATAATGGTATTATATGTGAATGCTTCTTTTTACACTTGGTTTACTTAGGTTTTATGCTGTTTTACAATGCAGCTAATTTATTTAATTGGATGGCACAGTGGTGCAGCGGTTAGCATTATCACCTCACAGCAAGAGGTTCTCCGGTTCGGTTCTCGGGTGGGGTGCCTTCTCTGTGGAGTCTGCATGTCCTCCCTGCATTTGTGTAGGTTTCCACTGGGTGCTTCAGTTTCCTCCCACATTCCAAAGACATGCGTCTGAAGAGTTTCTTCCCACGTCTTCACTGAAAATGGGCTCTGTACCAGTTGGACTTTCCCGGTAAACAAATGATTGATTGATTGATTGATTAATTCTATCTTTTTTCAGGGAATTCCTCAGTGCTGCTTGTGTTGCTTTGTTTTGGGGTAAATTTGACTGGACTGGAAGTATTACATGCTGTTCATGCTTACTACAGACAACTAACCCTCCTGCACACTCCTTCAGGCCTACCTTACTGGCAAATGGAGTTCTCCCTCAGCTGTGGCATGAATACTTAACCTGGTCCTGCTGGTCCTCCTCCTATCATACCTAAAAGTAAAAACAGTTTAAACACAGGTCTACTGCTACTCCACAGTATGACATAGGATTTGTTTTTCTCAGCTGAAGCCTGGCTAGATGACTACCAACTACTTTTAAATAAAAAATTAATGCTGTTTTACCTCAGTCTGTCAGCACAGAAACAATTCTTCAACATCACATTAGCAAATAATACCTCAGTTGAACAGTTTCTAACACAAAGCTTCTTGATGTCTTAATTGATGACTTAAAATGTGATAAACACATCACTCAAGCCGTCAAGAAGATTCGCCAAAAGTTGGGCTTCCTCTACAGAAACAAACCCTTTCTCACTAACTACTCTAGTTCTTTAGCAGCATCTTATGTTTCCTTTACTTTACTATGCAGCACCCACCCTGACTAAACTTCAGTCCACCATAAAAAATAAACTAGTGGTTTGCTACAGTAGCAGAGTTTGCATCCATCTTACCAAACTGTTCACACCACTGTCTACCACTGAAGTATCTACAGTGGTTCTGACTACCTAATTACCTTACCTACTCCCAACTGCTTAGTGCCCACAAAATAATACACAAACCTGACACCTGCCTTTCACTACAAAACATCCTGCAACACTACTTCCCTTCTAGAAATCTCCGCTCACAGAACAAATATCTTTTGACAAGGACCAAGTCTCATAACAGTGCCAGCAACTCACTTTACTCAGCATGTGTTACCATACGTTTCAAACACAACCTTAAACAACACTTAGCTTTGTCATAACTATACTCATTCTCTCATCCTGACTAAACGTACCTTTCTTTCTGTTTCTCTTCCATTACCAGTGTCTGTATCAATTACCCTGACTCTTTCACCTTTCTTATCCTTGTATATTTCTTTTTTATCCCCACAACTACTCATTCAAATAACCTGTTTTGGTAATCCTTTCCTAGTAGTACCCCTCCGTACCCACCTCATCATATTACGTATCTACTGTTATCTCCACCTCTCCACTGTCAGAACTTTTTCTACTTATGTTTTTCTTATTTTCTGCTTATGTCCTTCGTCCTACTTCATTTTTCTGTTCCTGCTCTAGTGACATCTCACATTATTACTGTCAGTATACGTATACTGAACCTGTGTACATTATCAGTGCTCTTGTATCTCCAGCTATTACATGTTAGCTTGTTTTTGACTTGTGTGAAATAACTTCTAAAGCATACAATAAATGTCTTTGCTATTTATCTCACTATCACCTGCAAAGTAATGGTTAAAATGTTATGTTTTTATTGTTCACCTTAAATATGTATTTTATGCAGAGCTTTTCTCCCCGGGCCTCTGATGAAAATTGGATTTTACTGGTAAATAAATGACAGTAAGTAAATAAATAAATGAGTTTGTGCCTTCTGTGTGGGCTACTCCTATGCCTCAGTTGACAGTGGGTGACTCTGCAGTGGCCACTGGTGGTTCCTCAAACCATCTATTTCCCTGAATCACTCTGGTGTAATCTAGCCGGCTACTACGAACTGGAGTTCAGACATATCCTCTGCTGCTGTTCCAGTGTCCTCCTTTGGCCATGGTAGAACCATCCAGTTTGGTTACTGGATGTACTTCGAGAGGATCTTCTTGAGGTGTCCAGAGAAAGAGACCTTTTGTTTGGGATGATATGCTACTCCTTAGGAATGTACCTAGCAAAACGAAACAAAGCTAATCATATTGAAAATAAAGACATGGCTCCTGTCTGTAAAAAATAATGTTATTACCCTAGACAGATGTTTGTTGCAGTCAGTCAACTCTGGATGGTACATGCCTTCTTCTAAAATTGCTACTTTCCTTTTTAAGGTACAGGATGAATTTTCTAATTAATCTGATGGTGACAGAGACAGGGATGTTCTTCATGTTTCACTGCTGCAGTCATCACATTTGGGTTATCCCTGCTGGGGTATCCTTCGGCCGGCCTGAATACCAGAGACTTAGTATTTATGCGTCGGTTGCTGTCACTTGAAGACTGACGCCAGGTCGTCAGTGGTATAAAGAAAGGTGGCCGACGCCATTACATCAGTCTTTCTTGCCATGGAGCAAAGCAGAAGCAGTTCACACTAATGCCGGTCGGCCGTTACCGGAGTTTCATTTCCAAATTGAAGTTGAAGTCTTCGAAAGCTAAGTAGCCCGTTGGGGATCCGTTTTTGTTGCACTACCCGATGTCAGAAAAAGTTAATAATTGTCTCGCCTATGGAAAGCAAATACCACACCGGGACTTCCACTCCTACTGCGTCACTTGTCTAGGCCCAGACCACGACATCCCTCGTTGTCGGTTCTGTGCCTTGTTTAATGCCAGAACTATTCGTCGTTGGGCCCTTACTGTAGCCAGATATTTCTGTTTAGAGTCCTCGAATTCCGATATGGCTTCTGTAAGCCATCCGATAGATCTTCCGAAAAAATGTAAAGATAAAGACAGTCCGCTCAGGACTAAACCTACCGACAATGCTACCGCTAAGCTGGTCATCAGTCCTCTGGAATTCAGTGAGGCTCTTTCGCAGCCCCTGACGCCTGCTTCAGTTAATTCGCAGGCCTCTGCCAAGACCCTTTCGGAGTCTGGTATGCCGCAGAACTCTTCTTTGTCTAAGGATCCTGCGGTGGTCATCTCTACCTTGGATGGGTCTGGAGCCACTGTGCAGGCACCGGCTTCTGAGGAAGTCCTTCGCAACACCGAATCCAGACATAAACCGATGCTTTCTTTCACGACTACCATTCTTTCTAAAACAACCGAGTTCCTTAGGCCCAGGGGTCGAACCACCCCCAAGAAACCGACTTCCAGCCATTCTTTGGCGCCTGCTACCTTGCCTCAGTCAAAAATGCTTAGAATGGCAGAGGGACCTTATCATGCTGATTAGGGGAAGCCAAGCCACTTCCTCAAAAAGAAAAAGAGATCTGTCTCCAGAAGTTTTGTCTGAACAAGAGTCAGATGAATCTGATGCATCTGATTATGAAGACATGCAGCCCCTCTCTACGTATGAGGATTTTGATGCAGTGGAATCTATTCCTTCAGCCTCTTCCCCAGAGGATATTTCCTTTGGGGAAATCCTGCATACTTTAAGGGAGCATTTCAAATGGGAGAGTCAAGACTACCCACAGTCTAAAAAGAGACACAGAGTGTTCCTGGACCTTCCACAGCACAGGCCCTACCTGCTGTGTAGGCTGGCCATGACCCTTTGGCTCACAGCCTCTTCCATGCATCTACACCTGTTAGCACAATACCTGACAGACTCTCTCAACTTCCTGACAGACCAATTAAGCAGAAAACTGTTGGACCCCCATGAGTGGCAGCTCAACAGAAGCACCTTCTTACTAGTAACTCAGAAATGGGGAACCCCGGAGGTCGACCTCTTTGCCTCCCACACCAACCATCAGTTCAGCAGATTCTGCACCAGGGTTCATCACTGCATGGCATGGAAAGTAGATGCCCTGTCCTTCCCCTTGGTAAACCTCTCAGTCTATGCCTTTCCTCCGATACCTCTCATTCCCAAAGTACTGATCAAAATAAGCAAGGAAAAACCAAGGACCATTCTGATAGCTCCAGACTGACCCAGACAGCACTGGGTACCCCTTGCTGCGCAGCCTGTCCCCACTGCCCCCATGGAATCTTCCTCAGATTCTCAACCTCCTAACTGAGGGAAGGGGAATTCATGCACCCCCAATTGCAAACACTCAGTTTGGCAACTTGGCTTATAACCTGACCCCTGACCAATCTGCCCTCCTCAGTAAACAGGTTCTGGATGTTATCCGAGAGGCCAGATGCCCTAGCAGCAGAAAGTCTTATGCAAACAAATAGAAAAGGTTCTGCACCTGGATCCATGCTAAGGGGGCCAGTACGGCACAGCCCTCCATCCCTCTCATCCTGGATTACTTAGCTGACCTACTACACAGTGGTGTCTCTTTCTCCTCTGTAAAAATTCATGCCTTTGCTATTTCCACTTATTTTCTCACTGAGTAGCCTCTTTTTTCACATCCTCTGATCAAGCAGTTCCTCAGGGGGTTAACAACTAAAGGCCCCCCAGAAGGGCACCAACACCAGCTTGGGACCTTAACTTTGTATTGGAAAAGCTCACCCTGCCTCCATTCAAACCAGCTTCTTCTGCAGAGCTAAAATTTATCTCCTGGAAGACAGCCTTCCTCCTGGCCATCACTTCAGCCAGAAGAGTCTCTGAGCTGCAAGCACTCATGGCAGTGGAACTCTTCATCATCTTCCATGCAGACAGGGTATCCCTCAGAACTAATCCATCCTTCATGCCCAAGGGGTGGTATCCAGTGTGGCTCTCAACCAGTCCATCCACTTGCCCACCTTCTTTCCTAACCCACAAAACAAGGGGGAAGGGATTTTGCACACTCTAGATGTGCACAGACAGCTCAGATACTATCTGGACAGGACTAAACCCTTCAGAAAATCTGATCAACTGCTGGTTAGCTTTGCTTCAAGGCCAGAGGGCAAAGCCATCTCCAAACAAGCCATCTCCAAACAAACCATTTCCAAATGGCTAGCAGACTGCATCCGTTTCTGCTACAAACAGCATGGCAAGCCTCCCTCAAGGGGGTCAGGACCCACTTCAGCAGAGCAGCGTCCACCTCTGCAGCATTCCTCAGAGGAGTTCCCACCAGGGACATCCTAGAGGCTGCCACCTGAACATCTGTTCAGACCTTTACCAAACATTACCACCTGCCTCTCTTCTAAATCCAGGGCAGGTTTTGCCTGTGCAGTCTTGCAGGGCATGCTAGCCAGCCCCAAGCTTCCTTGACTGCCTCCACCCATTTCCTCAGCTTTGGGAATCTACCCAAATGTGATGACTGCAACAGTGAAACACAAAGAATATAGTACATTTGTGTACACTTACCATAAATGTAGATGTTCGAGTGTCTTCACTGTTGCAGTCCTGGTTTCCCTCCCTCCGTCCCCCTTTTTCTTTTTGTTACTTTTCCTCCGTGTTGTTCTCCTTTCCTTACAAGGGACATATTGGTATTTTTTTTCCACTGGTGGGGTCCTGCCACCAGAGACTGGCCACCTATTTTGGGGGCTCCTGACCGGTTAGGGCAAGAAAAACTGATGTAATGGCATCGGCTCCCTTCCTTTATACCACTGATGACCTAACGTCAGTCTTCAAGTGACAACAACTGAAGCAGAAATACTAAGTCTCTGGTTTTCAGGCCGGCTGAGGGCTACCCCAGCAGGGATAACCCAAATGTGATGACTGCAACAGTGAAGACACTTGAACATCTACATTTATGGTAAGTGTACACAACTGTACTTTTAATCACCCCAGGAGCCAAGGCTCTGATTCTATGGATAGTGAGCCAGAAGTGGTACCCTTGGAAACTTTCTATTTTTCTGAGACTATTTTCAGACTGAGGGATGTATTTGCTTGGGAGCAGTCTGATGCTCCTCCAGGTTTGGGCAGATATTATGATTTAGTTGAGCAAGAAATACCTATTTTTGTATCCATTCCTCCTAGTTTGACAGCTTTGGAGGATGCATTAAAAGCTTCCTGTAATGCTCTTAATTCTTGCTTGTCAGTTCCTGAAAAAAGAAGATAAACTGTATACAGTTTTACATACAAATAAATGTCTCTATTCGCATCTTACAATGGATCCTATTGCAATCACTCCTACATCTCAAGCAGCAAAAAAGCACCTTGCCTCTTCCAACCCAGTTCCTGTGGATAAGGAGGGGAGGTTGTTAGACATGCATAGTAAGAGACTTTTCTACCACATTAGCCTTCAGAATCCTGAACTATCAGGGCTATATGTAGAAGTTCATTTTGAAGTGTGCTAATGTGCTAAAAGCTTAGAAGAATTTTCTTTTTCCCTGACTCCTGAAGGTAGATCTTATCTGAATCAGTTTGTGTCTAACTTGTCTCAAGTTTCTAAACATACTTTAAAGAGTGTGTTTGATTGTACTGATACTCTTTCCAGGACTTCTGCTTCCACTACTGTTTTGAGATTTGTTTGGATACGTAACCAAAACTTTTCAGATGACTTGGTCAGAAATTTTGAATTCTCTTATAGACTCAGCAGTTTTGTTTGGGCCTGCTGCTACTCTGGTATTCAAACTATGGGTTGACATATGTAGATTAATGCAAGGAGATTCTAGGATTTTTCAGGTCCCCACATCCTTGTCTTCTAAAACCACACTCACTTTCAAAGGACAGAACAGGCAGAGAATGCAGCCTAATAACAAGCAGTCACCCAAGAGAAAATTGCAAGAGGGTAGCCCCCTCAAACCCCCAAAACAAGAGTATCCCCCCAAAAAGGGTTAGACACCAGCCTCAGAATGAGTTTGCCAGGCCTTGTCACCTTTCCCCATCCTCCTACCCCTGTTCTCCCTAAACTTTCAAATAATTAGTCCCTTAGTGCTTCAGCTTGGTGTCAGATAATTTCAGACATATATGTTTTAAAGGTGATTCAGGGGATTACAGCTGGCAGTGGACAGATTCTCCTCCTCCTTTCAGGGAGATCTCCCCCACCTTCCAATCCATTCAGACTTGTTTTCTCAGGTGCTGCAACACATTAGAAACAGGTGTCATAGAACTTATTCCTGCAGAACACTTAGGAAGGGGCTTTTATTCCAGAATGTTTCTGTTCCCAAAAAGGAGCACTCTTGGAGACCAGTTTTTGGATCTTTCCTTCCTCAGTCACTATGTGAAAGTTCCAAAATTCAGGATGTTGACACTCCAGTCAGTGGTAATCCTCCCAAAACACCCTGATGTGGCAACCTTAGATCTCAAGGATGCTTAAAATCATATTCCAATAGCTTACAAATCCATGAGATTTCTATGATTTTGTGCATTTGGGTTCTGCTATCAGTTCTCTGCATTACCCTTTAGGCTGCTTACTGCACCAAGTGTGTTTACAAAGTGCCCAGCTCCTATGGTGGCTCACTGCAGGCTGAAAGGTAGTCGCATGTTTCCTTATATAGACTTGTTTATTTGTGCAGAGTCTTTACCCGGATGTCAGGAGTGCTTAACAAAAGTGTTAGCCTTCCTAACTCATCTGGAGTTTCAGGTAAAACCTACAGAAATCCTACCTGACTCCATCACACAGG
Organism: Protopterus annectens; assembly: GCF_019279795.1. Taxonomy (NCBI): domain Eukaryota; kingdom Metazoa; phylum Chordata; order Ceratodontiformes; family Protopteridae; genus Protopterus; species Protopterus annectens. Next base: position 1,131,996,143 of record NC_056737.1, read on the forward strand.
GTTGCGTTTTCACAGTGCATTATAGACACTCATGCAAAAAGCCTTTTTACCTCAAAACAAAGTAGAAACTTATCAGGAAGTATTCTTAAACTTTTTTATCTGATTTATGACCTCTGTGGTCCCAGTGATGCTACTTGTCAGGCTACTCATGAGAAAGATTCAGTAGTTCCTAAAAAAATGTGTGCACCATCATCTTTATCCCCTAGATTAGGCTTATTAAGCTTGGACTACAGTGGTGGAGGGATCAGATGGCTCTCAGTCCAGGACTGCCTTTGTTTCTTCCTACTCTCTGAAGCAATCAGTCTTGATGGACTCCTCAAATTTCGCTTGGGGTGCATTTTTCTATGGAAGTGAAAGTACAAAGTCTTTGGGACAATTTGGCTAGACAAGCACATAAATGTTAAACGTTGGCTGTGGTTCAAGCTGTAAAAACTTTGCATCATTTTTTGCAACCAGGACCTCTTCAGATGATTACAAATAACACCACGATGATGTGGCACCTAAATGGGTATGGGGTACCAAGTTGTACTAACTGTTGGCTTGGCAGTTAGTTCTTCAACATTTAGCAACTATTTAAGCCCCTTACATACTATCAACTCAAAATAATTGTTGCAGACAAACTCAATAGATTCCGGACAGACCCTCATGAGTGGAAACTCAATCAAGGGGTATTCCTAGAATTGATCCAGATGTTTTATACCCCTGACAACCTGACGTAATGGAAAAGGAGACAGCAACCAACGCAGGACCCAAGACTTTGGAATTCAGGCCAACTGAGGGCAACCTGCCAGCAAATGACCCAAATGTAATGACTGCAACAGTGAATACACTCGAACATCTATATTTATGGTAAGCGTACACAACTGTACTTTCTCTCTACATTGAGCTCCACAAGGATAGAGTCCGTCAGCTATCTTTAAAGAGGTCCATCTGCCATGCTTTTATTGTCATGTTCAAAATTCAAGTGATTAGTCCCTGGACTGTGTCTCCCCTAAGAGACGCATCTGATGTCTTTTTCCATCCAGTTTAATCTTTGGGTTATTGGATCCAGTTGTGTCTGACCTCTGTGCTTTTAGAAGCTGTGGATCCAAGGCTCTGACTCTTCCCCTACCGATAATTCCTCTCTTACACCAAATACCCCAGATCTCGTTTGCCACTTGAGCTGGAAGGTTGTGTTTTCGAGGGCTCTAATTTTTTCATCTAGTAGATGAGTACCTTTTCTTATTGGCAGTTACCTTTTACTTTTTATCTGTGTCCTCCCCTTGTAGGTCTATTAAAAATAGAAAATAATATATATTTTATATATAAATCTTGCTATTCCCTATATGTCTATTCTTTGCTGTATGTATATTGTTTGTCCATTAGAGTAGGTTCATAGGTAGGTACTAGGCTATCGGCCCAAGGGCCTAAGTAAGCCTAGCCAACAAGGTTCCCTGGCTTACGCCACCCAAGAAAGTTATTTTCCTGTGCCCTTGTTGAGCAGAGCCACAGAAGTGATCCCGGGGTGTATTTCCTATTTCACATCCACTCATCAAGATTTTTCTTGAAGAGTACTAATGAGGAACATTGCTTGACATAGATGGGTAGCTTGTTCCAGAGTTTAGGAAGTCTCTGGGACAGGAATTTATCCCTCCAGCATGTCCTGTTTATTGTGGTGACAAGGTTTAGGTCCCTAGAGCATGTAGCTTGGACACGTAGTGCATACTTTCTCTATTATTGTTATTATTAAAGTTGTTCTCTATGATGTTCTGTTTGTTTTTCCCTTCCAAATTGCCTTGCCATTCCTACGGCAGACAAGATTCAGAGGTTTAAAAAGTGTACAGCCTGTGGACGCAAATTAACCTGCAGGACCCACAGTCCCTTTGCATTTATTGTTAGGAGCAGCCCAATTAAACATAGGCTGTGAGGCTTGCTGTTCCTTTGGTTCTAAAGCCATCCAAGTAAGTAGAGACAAGATGGCCTTAAAAGAGCTTATTGCTCAGCCAGGACAGTCAACCCCCCCCCCCAAAAAAAAAAAAAGCAAAAAGAAAAGTCCAAAGCAGCGGACAAGTGTGAGAAGAGGTGGGGGGGGGGGAAAAAACGTTCTCCAGTCCCATTAGAATCTTCTGGTCTGTCACAGAAGTTACCTTGTCAGTAAGATCCAATTCCCCATCTGATCACTTACGCAGGGTCCTCATTTTTCACCAGAGCTGGTGAGTCCTGTGCTGCATTCTCCATTCCTTGGAGAAGTGTTCATCAAGGCCACCACCAGTGGCATCATCATCCTGGTCCATTTGGGCATTAGGGAGACTTACTGAAGCAGACATCGACAGGATGATGTGGAGATCCCTTCAGATACAAATTCAGCTGGGGATTTCCCAGCTGCATCCATGCAGGACATTTCAAAAATGTTTCCAACGACTCCACTTACTTCTCTTATCCCTGTCTGCCCTTCAAATCCGAGTGCTGTGGATACAAGCCTCCTGGTAGCACCAACGTTGAAGCTGACAGTCCTATTCACTTTTGTCTCTGGCTGTGTCCTTTACTCTCTCAATTCTGATGCCTTCAGATTGGGAAGAGTGAGTCAATGCATCTCTATCAAGCTGGAAGCTTGGAGTCTGTACTAAAGTTTTCAGAACAGTCTGTCTTGCTTGATGCCTCTGCACTAGCTAGCTTGGCTCTGATATCGGCCTTGAATCCGGGTGAGTTGACTAAGGGGAGGCTCCTCATCTTGTCATGCTGGGACTAGAGTCTCTTTGAGACTTATCTCTGCCTGGGCATTTGAGGCTTTTGAAGGGGTCCTGGTCAGGCCAAGAGAAGATGTGCTTTCCATATACTCAGCTGCATCCCACCCTCTTTTGGATATTGCGCCTGCCTCCACACTTCCTCATCGACAGGGACAATCAGCTTCCTTTAGCCCTGAGGACTGCTCACCATGCAAGTTCCTTGCCTGATTCCAACCTACTTCCAGAAGCCCAGTCGAGGCAAGATCCTAGTAGACTTGGATGATGGGGATGGGTCTCCAAGAACCCCTCTGGAGTGTGTCACCTTTGGTGACATTTTGGAACTGAGAAAGCAGTGAGGGGGTTGGTCCACTGATATGCCCTCTCCTGAAGAGTCTGTGTTCTTGGAGGCTGTTGGAGCTGGCTCTTCTACCTCTTGGGTTATACCACCTGTTGATGTACTCAAAGACCTGGAAGCTCAGAAGGCTTGTAAGGATCATGGCACAGTTGAACCAATCTCTATAAAGCTGAACAAAATTTTAGTTGCACCTAAAGACAGAACACACTGTAGCAAGGGTCCCCCAGTAGATGTCATGGTTGTAGTGACAGCCACTAAAAAGAGCTCTCTGAGGAGAGTACATCTGTTTATCTGCCTAATAGGGAATCTAGAGTACCAGACAGATTTGGGAAACAGATGTATGTTTCAGTGAGTTTTGCACTCAGAGTGCTGAACTACGTGGCCCACATTACACGTTTCCAGATGGGCCTGACAAATTAACTTACTAAGTCCCTCTCAAGTAACCTACTGACTGGCATCCAAACACTATGGCGTCCCAGTTGCTTACCTTACAGTTGTTCAACATATCCATGTGTGTAGTTTCTAATTCAACTGTTGGTACAGCTAGAGCAACAGGTATCCACATAACCATCCCCTGGCACTCCTGGATGTGATTATGTGACTTTATAGAAGGCTTCAAGACATACTCTTTAACGCTCCCTTTGATGGCTTCACAGTCTTTGGGACAAAAGTTTAGGAAACTGTCACTAGGCGTTAGCAGGATGGTAAGACCTTTTTGCCACTCCCCCCCCCCCCCCCCCCCAGAGAACCTTCTCCAGGAATCAGAGAGGTGGTAAGAAAATATGATTCAGAAAATCTCAAAGGTTCAACCGGGACACTCTTGCAGACAGGTCCTTTTGAGGCAGAAGGGGAAATCATTTTCAATGGACTTTGCCCTAGAGAGAGGGACATACCACAGAATCGAGACTTTTGGATCCCCTTTTCTGCGAAATCCTTAAAGCACTCCTAAAGGATTGCCCAACAGCTGCACTCTGGAGGCAGTCAGGGGAGGTTATTACTCCACCTTCAAGCCTGGCACTCCATCACATCAGATCCTTGGATACTAGAGATAATCACCATTGGCTATGTAATACATTTTGTGTCTCCTCCTTTAAAGAAGAAAAGGATTCACACAGTACCACTCCATCCATTGGAATCTACAACAGCAGAGTTCTTAAAGCTGCTAGGAAAAAGAGAGCCATCCAACAGGTCCCACAGACAAGTTAGAATCTGGAGTTTATGCCAGGTTCCTTTTAGTTCTGAAAAAGACAGGGGGCCTAAGACCAGTCTTGGACCTCAGTCACCAATCAGTTTGTAAAGCAGGCAAAGTTCCAGATAGTCACAATTCAGTCCGTCTTACCTCTGTTGAGGAAGGATGATTAGATGTGCTCAGCAGATCTTTAGGACTCCCACTGTTGCATCAAGATTTCAAGGCAGTCAAGGAGATTTCTCCATTTCTGGCTAGGAGCAAATCATTTCCAGGTTCCTTCTACCCGTACACAAGTTGAGCGACTTGCTTACTAACAGAGTTTTGCTTACCCAAGTGTTGAGATGTACTGTCTAGTTTTGTTCCTTTGTTTTTGCAGTGCTTCACTAGTCATTAACCTTGGCCTGCTTTACTCATAAATAAAGGTACATTTTAGCTCTTTAATTGTAAATGCCAGTGTACTTTGCTGCTACTTCTCATAAAGCTCTAAAGCAGTTGCTGAAAAGGGAAGCCTTGCACCTTAGGCTTCCATGGTATTGTTCATAGAGTCATAGGTAAGTAGAAGGCTAGCTGTCCTTGTGGGACATTTTAAGCCTAGCCAAATTACCACTTCAGATATGAAAATCAAACCCTGTAACTTGGGTCTGTGAGGTAAACTCCTGAACCAGTATATGAACTTCCAATCCATTGTAGCTCTCCTCTTTGGGATCTGAAAAATGAAAGAGAAACAGTTCTGATCAATGACCAAACTTTTTTTCAGTGTTGAAAGAGAGTAACGGTTATTCATAGGCTAAATATACCCCATCTAGAAAACTGGCCAACTGTAAATGTTTTTTTACCTGTGACTTTTACAGCATTGGGACAGGTTTTAAACTTTCTCAGAGAGCACTCGAGATTGGCAGAAAGTTTCCCATTAAGCAATGTTGAATAATGTTTGTACAAAGCATATGCAGGCTGGTCAAAGCTACAAGTAGTTTTTGTCCCTAGAATCTTTCACTCTTTTGAAGAAAGATGGATCCAAGTTGGCTCCATTTATTCGATTTTAAAACTCTGTTCATTAAGAGGGAAATGCATACATTTTAAAATATGTATTGTATTTAAAATTCTAAAGCTAACACATAACTTGTTTTCTCATATTTTGTTTAAATTAGAAGGGCTCTAGACTAGCTGTGCTTGTAACTAAACAGTCCCAATGATGATTATCAGTTTCATAATGTTATGTAAGGTGCAAGATTATTTGCTATTTTTTTATTTTAATGCACATTAAGAAGTTACAGTTCTGTGCCTAATTTTAGCAGAAGCTTCCCTAGGAAGACTTGTATTTTTTCAGGCTGAAAAAATGCAAGTCCTCCTAGGGAAGTGCGTTTCTGATGTGTATGAACACAATGAATTCTGTCTTAATTTCTGCCTTTAGTTGCCATGTTTATGCTGTTTTAGACAAGCTCAGTAGTTTCTCCTCCTCTTCAGATTTTAAAGCTGTTGTCTGTATTCATTATTTCTTTGTTCTGAAAACTTTGAATTTGGTAAACAGTTTACAGGTGGAAAACATTTTATGTTTTGGAGAGGTATGTGTATTTGACATTGAGTCAAAGGACAGTAAAGCAAGCTCATTTCACTAATTATATTTTAAGGATTTTGTGTCTGGTACAAAATCAGCAGCAGTGCTGCAGGCATGTCGTTTGGAGACTGACGGTTCTTACTACTGTGTGTCATTACAGTTCCTGCCCACAAATGCCTGTCAGTAATGTATAATGATACTGGAGATGTTTGGAATGTGAATTTCTTCTCTCTCAGTATCATGTAACTACAGAACAAACTATGCATATTTTTGGAATTGAAACCTAATATTTTAAGGCCCTGGTTTCTATAGACATTATGCACAGATGCATACAAGTACTGTATGCCATAATTCTTGTACAACGTCATTTCAAATCACAATTCAGTGACACAGATTGAAGTCAAAAACAGTACTGTACAAATATAACTCACTCCTTATGAATTGCATACAGGGGTGCATTTTATAAAGTGCTCTGGTGCCAGTTAATTCCCTTGCCTGTTTGCAGCCCAGTACATGCTGTAATGCGCAGTACTGCGTAACCGCACAGTACATTACAGAACATGCATGCTTCTCTGCATAGGTTTTTTTTTTTTGCTGTACTGTACTCTGCCATCACACCTGGCAGTAATTAAAAATATCACAGGCTTCTTACCTTTGCAGTGGTAATGAGTGGATCTTGTGCTGGGCGAGCTCCCATTTGTGACAGCTCACAGGCATTGCTTTATGATGAAAGGACAAAGTTGGCTGAGGTAACAGGTTTGCCTGTAGTATAGGGGAACTTTGTTGTTTGTATGGGGAAATTTCTTGCAGTGCTAGTATGTTGCTCATTTCTATATGCTAAACATTATATTAGCTGAAAATGGGGATTGCTGCACTGTTGACTGCACGTCCATTGGTATTGTATGTGACTGCTGCCTGATGGGTTACTCTACTGATGCCAGACAGAGGGGTGCTTCCTTGCAGAATCTCACTTATTTGGGAGAGGGAGTTGTTACTATACATAATCCACGTGTAGAGTACATTGCCTTCACCGTAGGCTGATGCCACTTGTGTGGTTTTGCTCCTTTGTGAACAGCTTGTTATATGGCTAAAGTCTTTGATATGCAGATATACTGTATGCCAGCCTTAAATCACCATACACCAGGGTTTATGAATACATCCAGAGTACCCAACTCATTTTCTTTAAACAAATTTAAATCTGAGCACTGGTATGCCAGCATGTTTTGTTAAAAACATTGATACTGTGCCTGACTGGTTTGATGTTCGGTATCATAGCGACACGTGTTGATCTTGATCTCTTTGTGCGTGCCCATTTTCATGAGATATTGATTTAATGTCTGAACATGTTGAATGTGGACGATTGATTTTCTAGAGCTAATCAATTATCTTAATGTTTAAGCCTTATCTGCTTGGAAACTTAGTGGTTTTAGGTATTACTAAAAAGGTCAAGGAGCTGACTGATTTTACAGTGGGTCTGAGGAGTTTGAGAAATGGTAGAGATACCCACTCCACTGCTAATTAAAATTATACTGAAGCAAGGTAAAGTTGTGAACAGTCTGTAGTTAAATATTTCTGTTTCTGATAATGTATTAAAACTGGGTTTTGCTTTATCTTGTAAAATTCAGTAGTTCATAGGTAATTACTAGGCTTGCAGTCTAGAGAACCATTGATGAGCCTAGCCCAAATTCTCAGTTGTCCTCAAGCATGGTCTGGTTAAGTGACTTGCTGAAGGTCACCCAGTAGGTAAATGAAAGCTGAGGCAATCAAACGCTGCACCTCAGGGACTACAGTTCAGAGCCTTAACCCTCTGTGGTTCCTCCCAGACTGTTTAAATTGTCTTTGTGGCATAAAAGAATGAGGATTTGAATGTGACCATAGCTGGGAGTGGGAGAGAAATGGTGAGTTTTATGTCTGCTCACCTTTCTTGGGGGATGGTGGGGTGGTTTAATGGGGTGCACCTTACCACATGGTTCCCAGTGGAGACCAAGAGATAGTTACAGAAGCGTTTGCATGTATTGGACTGAACAGGGCATTTGAGGGTGGATGTCACTACAGAGGCTGCTCGATGTCATGACAAAGTACATGTTTACACTCCCACCCTTAAGCAGCTTTTAGCAATTGTGGGAGGAGTTATAGTACAACACATACAGCTCCTCAGTTGGCCAGCAGTATGAGGGCCCCCAGCTTGGTGTGGTGCATTGTAGTCCACATGCACCTCCCAAGGGCAGTGATCATTGGACTGGTAAGGCTGCAGCGAGGGAATGGGCGTATGGGCACACTCCCTAGCAACAGTATAATGCTGCGCTGGCCTCCTTTTTTCTCCTCACCAGACCCAGGCTTGGGACAGGTTGAGTTCAGGGGAGGCTAAGGCAAGTCCAATAAACCTGCTGAATGAGGAGATGAGTTGTTGACAGCTGATAGTCAGCTGTGGGGAGGGAAAAAATATTTCTGATGTTGTGCTCAACCAAGCTATTACCAGTGTTTCCCTTTCTCCCTGAAATAAGGGCTAGAGGATCTGGGATTCCTTTTGTTTCCAGATGCCTCCAGTATTATTTGGACAGAACAAAAGATTATGGAAAGACTGAACAGCTTCTTATAACATTTGTTGAAACTAGAAAGGCCTGCCTATATCTCAGCAAAAAAAGCATTTTCAGAATCTGTTCATGTTTGGTGTAATGTTTAAGGTGTTTACCTCAGAAACACAAGGTACAGAGTTTGCTTTTTACCTTTGATCACTGTTTTATTATTGGCTATGCTTGCAGTAGTCAGCAGTCTGATAGCCTAGTATTTACCTATGTATACCAAGAAAGGTCAGACATAATTTTAACTTCTTCACTGGCTCAGCATGTTAATAAAAGTATGTTCTGTCTAACAACACAAGCAGAGCAGGGTTTGAATCCCCTTTAGAAATAACCTACCTTTATGCAAATTGAATTTGTTGTAATGGTTAAGGTCTTCACCTCCCAGATACAAGGTTTGGGGTGATTCTTACCGTAGGGTATTGGCTAGGCTTGTAATAGTCTATAAACTGATTGCTTAGTATTTGCTTATGAACCTAAGTCCAGCCTTTTTAGTCTGCCAGTTTGCACAGAGGGTTAAATATGTGAGCTGTAGTTCCTGTGGTACAGGGTTCAATTCCCACAGTTTTCATTTGGCTCAGTTTTCAAATAGGCAATGAAGAAATAATATATACCAACCTCAAAATTAACCAAAACAAAACCATCAACATAATTGGATGCTACTTCCCACCTGGCCAAAACATCCCTCCACTAGAAAACCTCCTCAGCTGGTCTACCCACCATCTCCCCCAAGAAACTATCATCTTAGGTGATTTCAATATTGACTGGCAATCCTGTTCTGGCAACAATCCAACCCATCATGTACACCTTCATGGCTTCACCCAACTAGTCCAGTCACCAACAAGGATAAGTAAAAACTCCAGCAAGCACACTACCCTGGATTGGATACTAGTCAGTAAGAGCCCCCAGTCATATATAACAGGCTGCTTATCAGATAGCCTCAGTGATCACTCCCTAACATTCCTACTCAAAAAATACCTATACCAAGCTAAACCTGTCATCTATCGTCAAATACGTAAAAAAATAAACTTTAACCCACTCACATTCATCTCATCCCTCAAAGAATGTAACTGGCATGCTCTAAAGTACCTCAGTCTAGATGACGCAGTTGATTTTTTTAATACTACCTTCCTGAACATCCTTAATTACCATGACCTCATAAGATTTTCCAGAACCAAAGCACAACCCTCCCCATGGCTACAGAAAACCACTAAGTCAGAAATGAAAAACAGGGATAAAGCCTGGGAGCACTGGCACAAAACCAAAACCCCCTCAGCTAGACAGAAATTCCTAGAACTACGCAATAGAGTCAAAAAGCTAATAAAACAGGACAAATTCCAATACTGCCAGTCTGCCCTAGACTTCCTCACAACACAGCCCCAAACAATTCTGGTCCTCCATAAACTCCATCCTCCACCCAGGTAAAGTCAGTACCCCTCCTCCTAACATCCCTCACTCCTCAGAAAATATTGCTACCTCATTCAACACACACTTCACCCAAACCATACTATCACTAGCTAAACAACACAACCCTCCCTCCAACCCACACCTTCAACTAGTAATCTCCCACTGCCTTCTCTTTTCTCCTGTACCTACCTCCAACATAAAAAAACTTTTAACTAAACTTAAACCCACCAAATTAGCAGCAGACAACCTCCCAAGTGAATACCTACAAATCGCAGCTGATGCTCTGGCCTACCCAGTATCCATCTTGATTAACCAATCTCTGTCAGAAAGTTACGTTCCCACACTGTGGAAAGTCTCACATATAATTCCCCTCCACAAAGGCGGACCCTCTGCAGAACTAACCAATTACCGCCCCATAGCTATTCTCTCTCCACTCTCCAAAATACTAGAGAAATGCATACACTCTGAGGTCTCAGACTACCTCCTTACTAACAACCTCCTTTCCAGTACTCAGCATGGTTTCTGACCAAACCATAGCACCACCACTGCCTTACTCTCCTTTACTAACACTATCCTTCAGCATAAAAACAATGGCTATCTCTCCTCTGCTACTTTCCTAGACCTATCTAAAGCATTTGACATGGTCCCACACAAACAACTTATCTCTGTCCTCAATAACCTATCCTTCTCACAATCAGTTACCAACTGGTTTCAGAGTTACCTGTCTGACCGCCAACAATCCGTTGTATGGCAGAATGACATATCTCCCCAACTACCTGTCTCCATAGGGGTTCCCCAAGGATCCATCCTTGGACCCCTACTCTTCTCTCTTTACACCAGTAATCTAGCCTCTGCCACCAAACATGGCACACTCATCCAATACGCAGATGACTCGACCATCATCTGCTCAGCCCAGTCCCTACCCAAACTGCAAAAAAGTCACACAGGAAGCCTTTTCCTCTGTTGAAACATGGTTATCCGATGCCCAATTAATACTCAACCCAAAAAAAACTAAACTACTCATCTTCCAACCCACCAAACATACTCAAAACAACTCTCACTTTAACATCACAGCAAAAGACAACACCACTATATACCCAACTGAACACACCAAATTGCTAGGAGTGGAAATAGACAATAAACTAAAATTTGACATTCACATATCCGTGACCATAAAAAAAGTCCACAAAAAACTAGGAGCATTATACAGAAATAAACAATTTCTGACCAAAGCAGCAAAGATTTCAATAGCAAATTCCCACCTTATCTCCACCCTACTTTATGCCTCTCCAATATATACCAACCTAAGGCAATGTGATCTAAACAAGCTAGAGACCTGCTACAACAAAATCGCCAAATTCGCCACAGGGGCATCCTACCGTAGTCACCACTGTCTCTCACTTGCTGAACTGGGCTGGCTTGAACTCCCTCACCTCCTTCAGTGGTATCAACTCTCACTCGTCCACAAACTAGTAAACCATCCACTAAATGTCCCATCCCTCCAGAATCTACTCCAACCCTATCACACCACCAGACCACTAAGATCCAGCAACAAAAATCACTTGCAGATCACTAAAGCCAATAACTCTGCTGGTGAAGCACTATTCTCTTGTGCCATAGCCAAATTATGGAACTCACTCTCACCCACAATTACCTCCGTACCATCATGCACCCACTTCAAAACTTTACTAAAAACATGCTGGCTATGCCCTTGCAACTCCCACTCTAATATCATCCACCCCATCCAACTACTACCTTTCTTTCCACTCCACTAACTACCTTGATTATAGCAAGCTCAGATGCTCATAAGCCTAATACTTATTATACAGCAGGAACTTCTCATTGTTACATTTGTTAATGCCTGTTATGTACTTCACAGATAAAGATTCTAGTTGTCTACTGATGTACTATGTTCTTCATCTGTAAATATGTTGTAAGAAATTTCTATGTTAAATTGTTAATCGCTATGTAATCCAATGTAACTACTGTCTGTTTATTTTACTGTGGAGCTTTTCTCCCCGGGCCTCCGCTGAAAATGGACCCACATCCAGTCGGACACTCCCGGTCAACAAATTTAAATAAATAAATAAAATAAATTTGCCTACTGTGTGACCTTGAGCAAGTCACTTAACCAGACATTGCTCCTGGGTCCCCCTGAAAAGGACTTGTGTACTCAGTAGGCCTTTCTGGTTAACAAATGGGCCCTGTTATTAACTTTTTCATTGGCTCAACATGCTCATAAAGTATGTTCTGACTAGTAGCACAAACAGTGCAGGGTTTGAATCCCCATTAGGGATAGCCTACATTTATAGTTTGAGGTTGGCATAATGTTTATCTCACAGACACAAAATACAGGGTTTGATTCTTGGAAAGCATGATTTAGTTTAAAAAGGCTCCCTCGAGTCCTTATTTAAGTAATCACCTAACAGATTAACACTATGAGAAAAAAAGTGAGCAAGACAAAATTGGGTCTCATTTTAGTAGGGCTGCAGCCACTACTACCACAGCCTTTCTACAAGGGGTGAGAGCAGAAATATCCAGAAAGTAGCTACTTTGTCCTTTGTCTATGTCATTTCCAAACATTACAGGCTAGACCTCATTTTTATGGTTAAGATAGAGTTTGCTTCTACTATGCCGAAGGGCATGCTGCCTTCCTTCTCTGTGATACCACCAACTACCCTAATTGCAAACACTGCCGGACCTTTTAGTTTTCCCTGAAGTAATGACTGCAGCAGTAACCACACCATGTGCAGTTATGATATGTTGGCTACATTCTGGTACTGTTTTCATCATGTTCCCTGCTGTAATTGAATGACCACAAACCATCCCCTCTGAATTGGGGCTTGCATGTGTAAAAACCTTTCAGTCTTTCCTTTTTGCTGTAAGTCGTAATGTTTAATCACCTTTATTAAATTTGCATGTATTAATTAATGACATGGGTATACATGAATTAGTAATAAAAATAAGAAAGAAATTGTGAACATTTTTTTTTCCATGTCTTCTGTATATTTTTTAACAATTATTTATTATTATTTTATATTTAATGGGAAAGTCCGACTAGACAACAAGTCCATTTTCAGCGGAGGCCCAGGGAGAAAAGCTCCAAGACATACAGAGAATAAGAAATTTAACAATTTTACATAGAATTTCTTCAGAAATCTAAACAAAATTGACATGGCATTTCTAAAAAGAAACAAATTGCAGTTTATGGTATTTATACAGTGTAGAAAAAGAAAAACAGACTAGTAGTTCAAGATTACTATTGAAAGGTACAAAAATCATACAAGCATAGTAACAGTTTGAGCAGATTACTTTATATACAGTCTTTACAAGATTGGACAATATTTATAAGTTTGAACTTAAGGTATGCTGAAGGAAACTGCGTAGTGAGAGTGTAGAAGAGACTAGAAGAGTTTTTGTTTAGTTAGGATCTAGCGAGTTTGGTGCGACTTGGATAATGATGAAGTCATTTAGGTAGCTTGGTTTAGTCTGGGACAGTAATTTGGCCAGTCTGTTAGGTGACGTGGTTTATTCTAATTTAGTTATTTAGCCAGGTTAAATATATGGAGAGATCCATGTAGCAGACAGGTGGGCTTTTAGTAGTTTTTTGAACTGGACTATGTTCGTATTGGATTTAATGTCTAGTGGAAGGCTGTTCCAGGCTTTGGCGACAGTACAGGAGTAGTGGGATTCTCCAGCAAGGGTTTTGTTATTTCTAATTGTGCCTTATTACTAGAGCAAAGAGTCCGTTTATTAGAGTAGTGAGCTACTAGGTTATTTAGGGCTGGAGTTTTTTCAAGCTGGTTTATTATTTGGTGAGCCATTTAAGCTGGTTGTATTTTAGCAGTGAGTGGCAGTGGTGGGATCTGTAGTTGGCGCCTGTAGCAAACTTTGCTATTTTATTATAACAAGTTTCTAGTTTTGTTATATCTGATTTCTTTAGGTTGGTAAGAATAGGGGATGCATAAAGTAATGTTGAAATAAGGTGGGTTCTGACTATAGTGACTGGTGTTGGCTGTGAGATAGTGTTTGCTCCTGTAGAGGCACCCTAGTTTTTTGTGTTCTTTTTATGGCTTGGTCTATATGAATGTCAAATAACATATTCTGGTCAATAGTAACCCATAATAGCTTATTACTAGAAACTGGAGTTATGATGGTATTATTGGCTGAGGTAATTTTGAATGGAGGGGAGATGTTAGGTGCTCTAGTAGGGTGAAATAGGATGAGTTTTTTTTTTTGGGGGGGGGGGGTTCAGTGTTAGTTGAGCATTAATTAGCCAAGTTTCTATAGCTGTAAATGACTGTTGGGTTATTTATTCTAGTTGCTGGAAGGTTGGAGCAGAGCATATTAGGGTTGAAATCATCTGCATACTGTATGAGTCTGCTGTCTCTTGTGACTGTATGGAGTTTGTTTGTGAAAACTGTAAAGAGGAGTGGGCTAAGGATAGAACGTTGTGGGACTCCTAGAGTAACAGGCAGAAGTGGGGAGAGTTTTTGTTGCCATAATATTGTTTGTTGACGGCCATCCAGATAGTCTTGAAACCAGGCTATTGCTGTCTGGCTGAGGTTTAGTTCTACTAGGACATTTAAGAGTTTGTTATGTGATGCAGTACTTTTAACAGATCGAGGAAAGTTGAGGAGACTAGATTACCTTCACTACAGAGTTGGTTCACGGTATTGGTAAAACTTACTAGGGCTGTGGAAGTGCTGTGATTTGGTTGGAATCCATGTTGTGAGGGAGTTAGTAGATTGTTAATAGATATTGCAGCAGTTGTGAATGAATGCATTTTTCCAGGATTTTAGAAAGAGGAGACAGTATGGCTATTGGGCGATAGATAGATCTGTTGAGTTGCCGCCTTTGTGAAGTGGAATTATGTGAACAGTTTTTCAGAGTTTGGGTGTTTTATTTTCTGAGGGACTGAGATGGCATCAGCTGCTATTTTCAAGTGTTCTGGCAGGTTATCACCAGCCAGTGCAGTTGGCTTGAGTTTTTTTAAGATATTTTTTACAGTAGCAATAGGGACTGGTTGAAAATTAAAGCCGTTGAGATTGTGAATTGATGGGGGGAGAGGAGTTGGTATTTATAAGGTGTGAAATGGATTCAGTAAAGTACTTGTTAAACTGGGATGGAATATCATCCTTGGTATTGGATAGGTTTGGGGGTGGAGTGGTGGTTTGACCTGGATGCAGTATTTTATTTATGGCCGACCAAAACTTTTGGGGATGTTTCTGATGTTTTATTTGGATTTTTCTATAATGGTCTTTTTTGTCCTGCCTGATCTGTTTTTTTTGGCTGAGTTTCTGAGCTCTAGGTATTTTTGACAGTTTACAGTGGTTTTCTCCTTGGACAATTTTTCCCAAGCTTTATCTCTTGCTTTTAGTAGTGATCTGGTTGTCTTACTAAGCCAGGGAGTATAGTTGGGTTTAATCCGTAATGTTCTAGGAGGGGCTAGTTTATTTAGGATGCTGATGAAGGCGGTGTTAAAAGTATTGTACTGCTTCGTCTAAAGGGAGATAGTTAACTGGTTTACATTTGCATTTAATAAGTAAGGTTGTGAATTCTAGGGCATTAAAGTTTTTGATATTACAAATTTGCTGGTATTTTGGGGTTTTAGAAGGGTTTAGTAGTCTAAGAAGAAAAGTAGGGAGGTGATCACTAAGACTGTCGGGTAGACAGCCAGAAATTTGTGTGGTATTAGGATGGTTAAAGATCCAGTCTAGTACTGATTCTTTGTTATGAACAATTATCATTCACTCTAACATTACATAAGTTGCTCAAATCTTTCTTTCCCTTAAATTTTACTCCTGCTCCTCCTGATCATTATTCTACATGTATTGTTCCCACAAATACCATAACTTTCCGTGTAATTTTTCTCTTCCCTTTTCTAAAAATCTGACCTCCAGTTCTTTTATCTCCTTTACAGTATTCAGTGCTTCAGTTGTGGTTGGTTTAGATTTTGATCTGTATTTTGTAGTAATTGATTTTTGACAAACAATAGCATTAAACTAAGGCCTTACTATGTCTAGACAATTTAGTTTCCATATTCCAACTCAAAAGAATATTTTCTTTAGTTACAATTATTTGCTCCTCCAACATTTCTGACAAAGTACTCTATAGGGAATTTTTTAAATCTGCCATCTAATTACATTCTCAAAAAATATTCCCATTTACCCCTCTCTTCCCCATCACACCCAGCAGGTGCTGTCTACCTGATGAGCAATTCTTTGAAATCTGTTTGAGATATAGACATATCTATGCAAACACGTTGTGCAAAAATTCTAAACATCCTAGACTTTCTTGCATATTTGGCAGCCACACAAATCATTATCATCAACCCCTTTTTTCCCATTTTCTACATGGGATCAGGGTGTCGTGTTAACTGTCGCTCTCTCTCTCTCAATTCAATGCCACATTCCTACCTTCTTTGACACTCATGCCTGACTTTTGCAGATATTCTCTCTCACAATCCATCCACCTCTTTGCTGGATGCCCTTGTTTCCTCTTACCTTCTTTCTGTCTGTCCCAAATCTTCTTCATCATATTGTCTTCTGCTTTTCTGCATATATGCCTGAACAACCGTAATCTGTTCTCTCTGATCTTTTCTGCAATTGGAGCTACTTTGGCTTCTGCTCTTATGGTCCTCATTTGTCTGCCCCACAATATGCATCCTATCACCCATCTCAGGCGCTTCATTTCCATCACCTGTAGCTTTCTCATCTGCTCTGCCTTTATTGCCTGGATTTCCATACCATACAGTAGTACTGGTCGCACCACTGCTTTGTACACCTTGCTTTTCAACATCTTTGGCATTCTTCTGTCATATACTACACCTACGACTCGATGCCAGTGGGCTGCAGCCCTTCTGATTCTAGCTTTGACCTCTTCATTCAGACTTCTCTTCTCCTCAACCACCCCTCCAATATACTTGAAGCTGTTAAACCCGGTCCACTATCTTCCCTTCTATCTCTGTTCTCAACTTCTTCTGATTTCCCCAATTTGCTGCCATGACAACTCTTATCGGTACTTAATATCTTCCCATGTGCCTTCAGTTTTGCATTCCATTCCCCTATCCTTTGCTGATGTTCTTGCTCAGAGCCTGCCTGCAGTGCCACATTGTCTGCAAACAGAAACTTTGTTGATCTGTCCCCTCCAACTTGTTTGCTAGTGTAATGCATCACCAGTATGAGAAACAGTGGACTCGGAGCTGTACCCTGATACACACCCAATCCCACCAGTGTTCCTTTATGTATTTAATTTCCATTCTGTCTTTCCATTCATTTCTAACCTCTTCTGATTTATTCTTATAGTAACCATTCATTACTGTATTGTCCTACTAATTATCCATTTTTTTAAACAGTAGCTTCTGTTCTGGATTCAACTAAAATCTGAGCCAGAGGTGATCTTTCACTTAGCACTCCCCTATCCCTTTTCTCTTTGCATATACTCAATTAGCAATCCCTAGCAGGAAGGCAAGCTCTAGATTGTGGGCCAAGATTCTCCTGGGCTGTATCCCACTCTGTTACCTTTCTCTCCCCTTGTTATTTGCTCCCTCTGCCTTGATTCCTTTGCTAATTTTCTCCAATAAGTCCCAGCCACTTCTTGCCTATTTTCAATGCCTTACTTACAGTCATCCATATTGGTAAAATCTCCTTTCTCCATTATCATGTTGATTTGGCTCTTAAAATACTTTACACTATTGTATAGATGTAATATTCTGCATGATTGTTACTCTTATCCTTAAATGCCTGCATTCAGATCCTACTTTCTCCATATTTTGTGAACTCCCCACCTGTTTTCAGCATCATTTTGATTTATAATCCTCTCTGCATGAATTATTTTATGAGCCTTGGGAGCTATAAATTATCCTTTCAAATTTGGTAATCCTAAATCACCTTGTTCTGTGGGTAAAAATAACTTATCCAATTAATTTTACCTTCTTTCCCTCCCAAATAAATTAATTCAATTCTTTATTAATTTTAGCTCACATGTTCTCCTGCAATTGATAAAAATAGGTCTAACCTGTACGTAATACTAAAGGGATTAAAAAAATTTTCACTGCTTCACCCTTGCTATCTGTGTCCATATTCAGAAGCTTCCAGCTTCTCAAGTTTTGTAATACATTTTTAGTCTCTTCCCACATATCTTCAGTTGCCATAAAAATATTTTTAATCCTTACACTTAAATACTTTGTCTTATGTCAACATAAATATAGGTATTGCTTGAACCAGTTCACTTGTGGGGTACATCTTTGTTTTATCTTTATTTATTTTGTGTCCTAAAAAGACTTGAAAGTCTCACAAAATGTTCCACAACACTGCAATATTCTTTTCTGGATGTTTCAAGTGCAAAATATTGTCATCTGCAAGTAAGGCTAGCTTTTCTTGATTATCATACCAGCTATATCCTTGAATTTGAGGGTGTTTTATTTTCTTTGCCAGTGACTAAGTATAAAGCAAAGGGGAAAGAGGACATCCTTACCTGTTTTCTCTGCTCAAGCATGGCTTGTCAGAGGAGAACCCTCCCACCTAAGTTATTGCCTCTGATCCCTCGTATATCTTTCTAATTAACCCCATTATTCTGTTAGTCAATGTCCCTTTCTATTTTGGCTGCTAATCTTTAAGCCTCTTCTTCCTCTAGCCTTGACATTACGTCTTCCATAAATATTTCCATTTGTGTCTTTTTCTAGGTTTCCCATTTTTCGGCTTTATATAAATTCTAATAGAATTTCTGAAATATTTATAAAATATCTTTGGGATTTCTGGTTAATTTTTCTTGTTATTGTTTCCCTAAGTTTAGCAACAGTCCTTTCTACTTTTTGTCGCACAAGTCATTGTTCCATCCCCTCCCCCAGTGAATAATAATCTCCATTAAAAGGTAAGTAGTTCTCACATAATTATCTTAAGCTCCATAATAGTTTTAAGTGGGGTATAAATACCTGTTGATGTAGTATTCCTTCCCTGTTAAAATCCCATATTACTATGGATTTACCATTATTGTCTGTCTTTTCATTTTCTATCACTATTGGAGCCTCTGTTATAATCATAGGTTCATAGGTGTGTACTAGGCTAATGGCTCTGGAGCCTTTACAAGCGTAGCCCATAGGATTACCCTAGCATTGTGCCACCCGATCTTAGTTTCCAGTGCCTCTGTCGAGTAAAGCCACTGGAGTGATCCCTGGGGTGAATTTTCTATTTCCCATCCACTCATCAAGATTTCTGTTGAAGAGGTGCTCTGCTTGACATGTATGGGAAGTCTGTTCCATAGCATGGGCAGTCTCTGGGTTATGAACCTGTCCCTCCAGCATGTTCTGTTGATTGTGGTTATGAGGTTGAGGTCAATGGAGCGTGTGGTGTGGAGGGATTGGGATTTCTTCAGATGTAGCATTGCTAACAGAGCTGGGTCAGACATGGCTTTGTAAGTCAAGCAGAGATCGCCTCTAAGTAGGCGATAGGAGACAGAGAATAGTTGGCATTTTTTTTTAGTCTGTCCTTATAGGACAAATGTTTAAGGCCTAGGATCCTCTTTGTGAGGTACTTTTGCGGCCTCTCCAGTTGTTGCAGGTGTTTAGTGGGGTACATGCCAAATGGGGCATTGTACTCCATGATTGGCCTAATGAGGGAAGAGTAGAAGGAGACAGTGACCTCTTTCTTCCTGGATGCTAAACCCTTAGTAATGAGATGTGCCTCATAGAAGGACTTTCTGACCACAGTGGCAATGTGGTGGTCAAAAGAGAGGTTGCTGTCAACCTGTGTTCCCAGATCTCTTATAACGCCTTCTGTGTTCAGTGGACCACCATCGATGTGGTAATTCATGTGAATTGGGTTTTTCCCAAAGGGGATGATGACACATTTTTTGGCATTGAGCTTAAGTCCATGGTTCTTACACCAGTCGTTGGTCTCAGTGAGGCCTTTCAGTATGATTAGTCCCACCTTTTCCTTTATCCTTGATAGTCTGCTGAATATCTTTTTTGAAATCCTTTCTTTGCCACATTCAAATGCTCGTTTCTATCCAAGTATGTTTCCTGTAAGATTGCTATTTGCATCCTGCACTTTTTAATATAATTCAGTACTGTCTACTTTTTGCCTAGACCTACCATTTACTTTCCATGATAAAATTGATGAGACAGTCATTCTGATAAGAAACCATCAATTTCACACTTTCTGCATTGCAGTTCTTTTGATTATATGTTTCCAACTTGCAAGTTACATGCATGCATTAATGCTTGGCAGGCTGTTTTTTTTTTTTTTTTGCAGTTGCTGCTGCTTGTTCCTGTTGTTGTTGTTTGTCTTTTCGGCTTTTCCTGGTTAGGGGTCGCCACAGCGGAACTCCGGTCCGCTAATGATTGGCATTAGATTTTTTTATGGTGCCGAGTTGCCAGCCCGACGCCCAACCTTCAGCGAAGGCATACCCATTCTCACATGTCTTTCGGAGGCCACTCGACCGCGGGGAGGACATGCAGACTCCACACAGAAGGCACACCAGCTGTGAATCGAACAGGAGAACCTCTTGCTGTGAGGCAACAATGCTACTGCTGTACCACCGCTGCTTATTCCTGTATGAACCCATATTAAATTTTCTTAGACGTTTTGCTCCAGTAAAAGCATTGAAGAAAAAAAAAAAAAAACTAATCACATTTTTCATTTTTAACCCCAACCCATTTTAACTCACAGCAAACACACAAAACTTATACACTTTACAAAAAAGGAAGTTGTCCCATACAGATAGCTTGATCCATAGGCTTTTACCTATTTTAAAGTTAGGATTTATAATGCTAGAAGCATGTTTTGGGGCCTGTGTTCCCTTATGCGCCAACACCATCCATTCTTGTCCCACCTCTGTTCCCATCCTAAATGTAAAAAAAAAAAAAAAACTTGCATGCTGTCAGTTAACTGATTTTTAGCCTTAAAAAAAAAAACGTGCAGTGGCAACCCTTAAATGGATAAACTAAGTTGTACACTATTATATTTTATGTTGTACTGCTAAGGGCTGCTGGGGATATATCTAATTGCTAAAATATCAGTGGCGGATCCAGAACAGTTATTGATGGGGAGCTGCTGCTGACTAAACTTAAATGTCACAGTCACTCAGTACTAGAAATCCCACCTGTTGGTACACTCCCCTATCTTTTTCTTTTCATATGTAGAAAGGATTTTGTATAACTGTAAACAATGAATTTCAGAAAACAAGTAAAGTTCATACAGACAATGTCACAAGTGTAATCCATAATACTTGATGGTAAGTTTAAATGAAGGAGTTAATTCTTGCTTATTTTATCAGGTCAAGATAAACAGTATGTAATAAGATACCACTGTCCACAAGCTCTGCAACTTTTCTGATAAGTATACTAGGTTCAGGAGACAGGACCTGCCCTTCACAAAACCAAACTGAGCAGGATCTAGATCAGTTAAGTTTCTTTTATCTGTGTAGATTAGTTTTCTGTATAAGAATGATGAGGGCTCTGTAGAGGTGCTATCTTTGTATTTGGGAGCCACAGCAGGTTTTCTTCAAGCATTAGGGACAAACCCTGTGGATAGGTTGAGGTTGGACAGTTCAAGTAGAGGCTCAGATACATACCTCTGCTTTACGTATGAGATAGTGAATGTGGGGAGGCTTGGTTGAAATTCACATTTGTTGAGATTATTATCAAGGTCAATGTTTTCCCACTCTCTTACTTGTCAGTCACCTTTATTAAATCACAAGAGTATGAGGGCTTGCTGTCCACAGAAGGAAATGCCATTTTTGAAAGTGAGTTGATCAGTTTGTTTGCAGTCTGCTCTTTTTTTGACACCTTGGCTTTTATTTGACTAACATGGTTCCATTCCTTTTCTGTTTTCTAAGAATTAGTTGATGGATGTAGAGGCCGATGTTAAGTTGTCATTCTCGCCTTCATTCTTGCTGGATGGGTTCGGAGCCGATCCTCGGCTCCGACTCGGCCTATATTATAGCTTGAGAGCTATTTTTTACCGGCTCGAGGCAGCCCTATATCCCACAATACCATGCGCTAACTTCCCAGATCTCATTTGCCGCTTCGCTGCGAGGTTGCTTTTTTACCGGCTCAGGTCAGTAAAGGATATTTTTCAACGAATTTCTAATTTTTTGAGATAGTTATTAGGCTATTTCCCTACTTTGTTACCTATCGATTCTTTTTCTTAATAGAGTTTGTTTCGTAAGCCCTACCCACCCTTGTAGTTAACTTTTAAAATTAGGCCCTAGTTTCTTTACTCAACTTTGTGTGTGTGTGTTGTTATTTTATTCAGTCCCCCCTTCTCCCCCTTCTGTGTAAGTGAGTGAGTGTGTGTACTGATTGTGTGACTGTCTTAGGGCAATGTCCAAAGACATTAAGGTCTCGGGATTCAAGAAGTGTGACTCGTGCTGTCAGAAAATGTCTCTGACAGATGATCACACTTCTTGTGTCTATTGCTTGGGGCCTTTACACCTGCAGGACTCTTGTTCCGTTTGTCACGGATTTAGTTCGAGTCCTGCA
This sequence comes from Protopterus annectens, assembly GCF_019279795.1. NCBI lineage: Eukaryota > Metazoa > Chordata > Ceratodontiformes > Protopteridae > Protopterus > Protopterus annectens. The sequence continues at coordinate 1,132,018,417 of NC_056737.1, forward strand.
GGAAAGGCATAACAAGCTTATTCTAAGGGGCTCTGGGTCCCCTTCTTTAGAGTCCGTCAGATCGGCTCCGAGGTCCCCCCTTCTATCGGAGCGGAGTCATAGGACTCATTCATCGAGGTCTTCCAGGCTCTCCGATGATGACATCGAGAGGGTGGTCAGTAGACTCATAAAGTCCAAGGCTCTGGCCCAAATGCTTCAGAGCCAATCTCACCAGACTGTGGCTCCTTCGATATAGTTATCCATTCCTCCTCCGACTCATCTCTCGAGTTCGGAGCCGGAGTTCGTTGGAACCGTGACCTTGCCCACATCGGAGCCGATACCCCCTCCTTCGGCTCCGGTGTCATCAGCTCCGACCTCTTTATTGGTTCCGTCCATGGAGAGGTCCAGGCGCCGGGACTCCATTGTCGGCTCCGAGGGGGCGAGTGGCATCGGACCCTTGTCCGACCCCGCTCTCCCTCTCGGAGCTTCGGCTCTGGTTAGTTCGGCCCCGACATCATTCTCGGAGCCTTCTCTGTCAGTTCCGGCCTCTTCGGAGCCGGGGCTACCTTTGGTGTCTGATAGGGGAGCCTTCGAGGTGATTAGGAGTGTGCTGGACCCAGTGTCCACTCCAAGGTTAAGTTCTGCGGCTCCACCCTCTGTAGTGCCTGTTACGGTCTCTGGCCACCCTCCTATACCCGACAGCAGAGATCCAAAGCGTAAGGTACCCACTTTAGGTGTTGTCTCCTCTTCCGAGGGTTCCCCTGAAGTTTCAGGGGAACCCCCTAGGAAAAGAAAGTGCAAGAGGAAGCACATAGACTCCCCCGAGTCTGTCACGTCGGACACCGACTTGGATGAGTCAGAGGGTTCCCCCAGATCCCCCTCTGAGGATGTCTCCTTTTCAGACATCCTGGAGATCCTAAGACAGAGGGGAAATTGGTCCACTCTCAAACCTTCTGAGGACGAGTCGGTTTACCTTGATGCCTTTGGATCTCGCCCTTCCACCTCCTGGGTGTCTCCCCATTTCGACCCACTAATGGAGGTAGTGGCTAGAAAGGCGTGGGCAGCTCCTGATTCAATGGAACCTACCCCTAGGAGGCCTTCGAAATTTATTTCTGCACCAGATGACAAATCCTTTCTCACCAAAGGTGTTTCAGTTGATGCTATGGTGGTAGCAGCAGCCACTAAGAAGGAATTAGCTGATCCTTCTGTACCTGTTCATCCTCCTAACAAAGAGTCCAGGACCATGGACAGGTACGGCAAGCGGACCTTTGCTTCAGTGACATTTTCTATGCGATCGCTGAACTATTTATGTCATTTCACCCGCCTTCAAAGAGACTTGCTCACAGAGCTGGGTGAAACGGTACAGGATCCTTCTGCTGCGGGGTTTAAGGACAAAATAAACTCTCAGCTGCCTACCCTGACCTCCATTGCTAACTCCTCCACGCGGCTAATCTCTTATGCAGCCGATGGAGCGAGTAGGGCCGCTGGCACAGGCGTTGCATTGAGACGCCACGCTTGGATGCGACTCTGTAATTTTGCTGACCCCTTCAAGGCGTCCTTCACCAACACCCCCTTTGACGGTTCGGAACTGTTCGAGCCTCAGGTGAAGAATACCCTCACCAGATGCGAGCAAGATGGTAAGACTCTCTCTGCCGTGGGAGTCCGTTTTTCCACGCCTTCTAGACCTTATCCTAAGGGACAGAGGGGTGGAAAGATGTGGTTCCGCAAACCACAGGGAGTCGCGCCTGCCGCACGTGGTGAATTTCCCCCTAGAGGCAGAGGTTGGAATAATAACAGATGCCGCCCCAGGGGCAGAGGGGGTCCACAAAACCAGGGTTCCAGGGAATCCTTCCCTGATCAACCCTTTCAGCATCCCTGAGAAGCTGCCCGACTGTCCACCTTCGGAGGCAGTCGGGGGAAGATTATCTCTGTACCCGGAAGCCTGGCAGTTCATCACTCAAGACACATGGGTACAGAAGATCATATCCGAGGGTTACAAAATTCCTCTCACTTTCCCTCTGGTACAACCGCCAAAACCCCTACCAGACGTACCACCCGCGCAGAGGGGTCAGGCTCAGCTAGAGATAAAAAAGCTGTTAAACAAAAGAGTCATCCGGATCCGGAATCTACTCCAGGTTCTTTTTGGTACCAAAAAAGACAGGAGATTGGAGACCCATTTTGGACCTCAGCAGGTTAAACAACTATGTGTTAAAGACAAAATTTCGGATGGTAACACTGCAGTCCATTCTACCCTTTTTGGGCAGAGACAACTGGATGTGCTCGTTAGACCTCCAGGACGCATACTACCACATAAAAATACACAGGCGCTCCAGGAGGTTTCTCCGCTTCCGGCTGGGAGTCAGTCATTTTCAATTCAGGGCCCTGCCCTTTGGTCTCACCACAGCCCCGGTGTTCACCAAATGTTTGGCAGTGGTCACGGCTCACCTGAGACAAAAAGGATTCCAGGTGTTTCCATACTTAGACGACTGGCTCATTTCCGCTACCACCAAACAGGATCTCATAATGGCCAGGGATTATACTATCCATCTTTGCAACAGCCTGGGTATTTCTATAAATTTTGCAAAGTCCTCCTTGTCGCCTTGTCAATGTATAAACTTTATAGGCGCTGTATTAAACACCACAGAAATGTCTGCAACATTACCACCTCAGAGAGTGACAGACATAAGGCGGAATGTTCAGCTCCTGTTTCAGTCCAGCAGAGTCCAAGTCAAGCTAGTATTGAAAGTGTTGGGCCTCATGGTGGCGGCGATTCTTCTACTTCCATTAGCACGCTTCCACATGAGGCTCCTTCAGTGGATGCTGTTTTCTCAGTGGTCCTTTCAGAAGCTGCCAATGACCCACAACATTTTGATAACACCATCTTGCAAGAAACATGTCTCCTGGTGGATGGTTTCCCTCAGCTTTTTCAGGGCAGACCTTTTGTTCTCCCCCCTCCGGTTGCCACTGTCACAACGGATGCCTCCCTGATCGGGTGGGGGGGCATTATCAGGGCAGGACGGTCCAGGGCACTTGGCAACAGTCAGAATGCCACCTGCACATAAATGTCCTGGAGATGAGGGCGGTGCTTTTGACGTTGCAGGCCCTTCAGAGCTCTCTTCCCACGGGGACTATAGCAATTCAAATGGACAATATGTCTGTAGTGTGGTACATAAACAAGCAGGGCGGAACAAAGTCCTACCCTCGCTGTCGAGAAGCACTCAGACTTTGGCAATGGGCGATTCCATCTCAGCGGTTTCTGATAGCAACGCACATCCCTGGGAAGTCCAACGTCATAGGAGACCGATTGAGCAGAACTATCCTCATGCCTCAAGAGTGGTCTCTAAATCAAGCGGTAGTAGACGGAATTTTTCGGAAGTGGGGCCAGCCTTGCTGCGACCTTTTCGCAACTCCGCAAAACAGCAAGTGCCTCGACTTCTTCACACTCTTCCCTCTACCAGGCCAGCCCCTCAGAGGCGCTCTTGTTCACGTTTGGCCCCGGGGTCTTCTTTATGCCTTTCCTCCCTTTCCATTAATCCCGCAACTAATTCAGAAAGCAACCGCTTTGAGATCCAAAATGATCCTCATTGCCCCGTTTTGGCCTCGACAAGTTTGGTTCCCGTTCCTGCACAAATACCTACTGGAACAGCCTTGGCATCTGGAACCCCTTCCGGATCTGTTGACCCACCTCACGGGCAAGCTGCATCAGTCTCTACATTCCATCACCCTCACAGCTTGGTTGCTCCACTTCCAGCCATAGCCAGGCTTCCCTTTATTTCTCCTCCTGTTCGTGATATCATTCTGGCTTCCCATAAGTCCAATACTAGGAAGACTTATGCGAGTAAATGGAAGCGTTTTTCACAGTGGGCACAAACTAGATCTTTAGATCCCTTCCATGCACCCATTCATGAAGTTCTAGACTTCCTGGCAGAGCTTTTTCATTCGGGGTCATCATCGGCCACTATCAGGGTACAATTAGCGGCCATTGCTAATTTCCATGTTGGACTTTCAGAAGCAAATATTATGTCCCACAAACTCTGTAAAGCCTTTCTCAAGGGCATTTTGTTACTCAGACCTCCAGTTAAAGATCCACCCCACAATGGGATTTGAATTTAGTTCTAACTTCACTAATTCTACCCCCTTTTGAACCGGCAGCTTCTTGCTCCTTCAAACTTCTTTCTTGGAAAACGCTGTTTTTAGTAGCTATAACATCTGCCAGAAGGGTATCGGAACTTCAAGCCTTGTCTGTCCGTCCTCCCTATTTGGTTTTTCATAAAGATAGGGTAACTCTCAGAACAAACCCTTCCTTTCTACCAAAAGTGTTATCGGAAGCAAATCTGAACCACTCCATTGATTTGCCCGTCTTTTTCCCAGACTGTACCAACAGGGCTGAACAAAAATTACATTCATTAGATGTTCATCACCAATTACAGTATTACCTAGACAGGACAAAACAATTCAGAAAATCAGACCAGCTCTTCCTCTCTTATGCTGCAGGCAAGAAAGGGCTTCCAGTATCGAAAGTTACTCTTTCCAGATGGCTGACATCTATTATTACCTTGATCTATGAGTTGAGACACAGGCAGCTGCCCTCTAGGCCTAAAGCTCATTCAACCAGGGCACTATCAACTTCAATGGCTTTTCAAGCAAGGTTACCACTAGATGCCATTTGTGCAGCAGCTACATGGGTGTCCAAACATACCTTTATTGCCCATTACAAGCTTGATCTAGCCTCCAGAAATAGAGCTGATTTTGGTTCCACTGTACTCAGGAGTCTGTTCCATTGAGCCACCCAGGACTAAGATGCTAGGGACGCTGTCCCATCCAGCAAGAATGAAGGCGAGAATGACAACTTAACATTAAGAAGTTATGTCTTACCATAACATTCCATGTTAGTTGTCTTCTTCTCGCCTTCTTTCTTGCGTCCCTCCCTCCTGACCCCTAGCCTGGATAGACTCGAGGTTCTGAGTCCTTCCATTTCTGGAGATACAATATGTTGCGTCTTTCATGGTATCCTTAGTGTTACTAGCAGGTAACCTGTAGTCGTAAAAGAGGATTATAATATTATTATTATTATTATATTACTTTTGATGCTATGTCTTAGCTTCCAAACGAGATCTGGGGAGTTAGCGCATGGTATTGTGGGATATAGGGCTGCCTCGAGCCGGTAAAAAATAGCTCTCGAGCTATAATATAGGGCGAGTCGGAGCCGAGGATCGGCTCCGAACCCATCTAGCAAGAAAGAAGGCGAGAAGAAGACAACTAACATGGAACGTTATGGTAAGACATAACTTCTTATTCTTTCATTTACAGGTAGTTTTCTGAATAAGTGTGGTAGAATCCTCCAAAGTAGATAGGTTGGACCGTAATGAGAAGCTTCCCTGGGGGCTTCCCATAGTAGCATACAAAAGGTGAGGTGGAAGAATTTTTTGATGAATAAGATTCTGTAAAAGATGATGGGTGGGCTTAATATAAGTAACCATTCGGTTTTGTGTAGCCTAACAAAAAAGCTAAAGTGTTATATACAAGAGTGAAGATGGCAAGACAGAGTAGTAAATGTGGCAGTGAAATAAATTTACCAAAATGAATCATTTTGCCAGCATCCTCTTTGATACTAGAGAAATACTTTTCAAAACTTTCCATTTGTTTGAAGAATAATTAACAGATTTTGCATCATTTGGTTCTAGGATGACAGTGATCAGGCAGCAACCGTTGAAGATCTAGAAAAGCACATTGAAAAACTTCTCAAGGTAAATGATTGCTAAATGCTATCAAGATGATTTAAATATGATGTAACAGTTTCTAAATTTATAGATAGTTTGTATTCATAAGCAGTACGATTTATCAGGCTGGTGTCATATCGGCTACAGGTTCATTTTCAGCTTTTGTGACTAGTGCTGACTAGTGTTATCATCACTAGAAAAATAATTTGATTATGAAGGATAGAACAGAGCACACAAAGGCTCTTCTAATTCACTAAGGAAAGCAGCCCAGCCCTGTTGCTGTGCATATGCAAAAGATGATTTATGTTGTTGAGCCTGGTGTGATTAGCAGCCCAGTTGCCAGGGGGTTGAATGAGGTTGTGACGTGTTGAGCAACTAACTAATGTCCAGCTCTGCTGTCAGGGTTGGAAGAAGTATATGAATTTTGTACTGACTGGCAACTTCCCTTGTTGGAATTTAGAGGTCTTACAGCAAACAGACAACACTGAATGAAGGAAACATACACTGATGTCTACACACAGTAACAAGTATGAATCTTGCATTGGCATAATTTTATGCCATATTCTGGTTGAGGATTGAACAACTGGGTACAGCATAAAGAAAAAAAAGCCCAGCTTAGAAGTGTTACAACCATGGGGATTCTGTCACGCTCTGTTTGTGGATGGCTGGATGGAAAGGGCAAGGTGGTTGACAATAGATATAATTGTGCGGCTTGAAATAGCATAGAGAATTTAGCAGTTAGCATGGAGGACTAATGCTCTGTTAATGAGCTGCTTCCTGTGCTAAAGGTAAAGTGTTTGAATCTTCCTTTATTTACCTACTGTATACCTGGCAGTCCTTTGGGGCAATTCAGGATTTGCACTAGGCTCCTTAATGGTCTCTTGGATAAGTGGGGAGATTGGCATAATGATTAAGATGTTCATCGTGTTACACTACTGCAGTCACTACACTTGGATTATCCTGCCATCAGGCGGTCCCGCAGTCGGCCAGAGTTCCAAAGTCTTGGTCCGGCGTCGGTTGCTGTCGCTTCTTCCTTGACGTCAGAGCTCCAGGGGTATATAAGATGCAGCCGACACCATTTTCTTCAGTCTTTCTTGCCGTGCGGCACCCGAAGCAAAAGTAGTTCGCAAGTGCCGGTCGGCCTACTCCTGAGATTTTCATTCCGAATCCAGAACCAAAGTCTTCTCCAAATCTAAGTACCCTGTTGGGGAAACTTTTTCTTGCCTCAGACCGATGTCAGTAAAAGTTAATAATTGTATTTCTTGTGGGAAGCAAATACCTCATAAGGATTTCCATTCTTATTGTATCCCATGCCTAGGCCCAGACCACGATGTCACAGGTTGTCGGTTTTGTGCTAGGTTTAACAAGCGCCCTATTAAACGTCGGTATGATTTTGCCCAACATTATTTTGGCAGAAAATTTAATTACACCATGCCGTCGGAAATACTGACGACCGGAATACACAATAAGCGCAAAAACAAGAACAGGCATCCGAGGCCCAAAACTGTCGACGAAGCTTCTTCTAGGCCAGTCGCCGGTTCTCCGGTTTTCAGCGAGGTGCCTTCACAGCCCCTGACGACCGCTTCTTTGGAACCACAGGCCGCCTCTGACTCCCACGTGGAGATGGCTGGGCCTTCGGACACACCAGATTTACGGCCTACCAAGACTAACCCTTCAGAGGGATCCGGAGTAGCTGAACAACCTGCAGCTTCAGAGGGTGTTTTCAGACCTACTCAGTTAACCATTAAATCTTCTGCTAAGTCTAAAACCCCTTTAAAAACAAAGAAACAACTTCAACATTCACCAGAACAGGCCTCCATGCCTCAGAAACAGATGCTCAAAATGGCCGAAGACTTAATTACTCTGATCAGGGGGTCCCTCCCCCCCTCCTGATAAAAGGCCTAGACATGTTGCAGACTTTAACTCATCCGACCAGGTGTCCATCGCTTCAGATTCATCCTCAGACCAAGGATACTCTTTACCCCCTTATGAGGATTCTGATGCTGAGGAATCAATTCCTTCAGCCTCTCCACCAGTGGACTCCTTCTTTGGGGAAACCTTACATACCATGAGGGAGCATTTCCATTGGGAGGGCCAGGATTATTCAGATTCCAAGAAAAGGCTCAGAGATTTTCTTTTATTACCTCAGCACAGCAGACCCCTTGCTATTCTGCCAGTGTTAGATATTGTGGATGATGTGTATTCTGAATCCACTTTAAATCCAGATTCTTTACCTCCTTCTCCAGATAAACCAGACAGATACTACAGAGTCCCTGACTCTCACAGATTTCTTTATAAAAGCCCTGTTGCTGACCCTGAAATTATTTCCCATGGTCCCAAAGGGGTAAAGGCCTCTACAGCAAAAAAACCCAGTCCCCTCTGACAGAGTTTCCAGAGCATCAGACAGATAGGGGAAGAAAGTATATGCATCTACAACTTTAGCAATGAGGGCCTTAAACTGCCAGTTTCACATGCTTAAATATCAGCAATATTTGATGTCTCAGTTGAAACAAAAAATGCTTCCAAATTCAGATCTTCCTAACTATAATGAAATACAGGATTTACTGCATGCAGCTGAACAAGTGGAAAACATACTTGCAATGTCATTTTGATTCATTAGAGGCCTCCTGTAGAGCAGCAGTTACAGGGTCTGTCATTAGAAGGCATGCTTGGTTAAAAGAGCAGACTTTACCAGATCATATTAAAGCAAAATTATTGGATGCACCTTTGCAGCAGGATGTTTTATTTGGAGTTAAGGCAGAAGAGGTATTAAAGAAAATGGAGGATAAGGCAAAATCTATGCAAACGGTGAAGGATTTCTTACAGGTTCAGCCTCCCCGATTTAGCAGAAATTGGCCAGCAAAGAATTGGCCCTTTACAGTTACAGACAGATCTCAAAGGGGCAGATACAGACTTCCAAGAGACGGAGGTTAGCCACAAGGTTCTTACAGGCCTCGACAATGGGGTGCTTCAACCCTGAAAGAAGGGGAAGACAGGCATCAACCTTATAAAAAACAGCCCCAGTGACTTCCCACTACAGCTGCCAAATACTTCTCTCTTGGCAGCCCCCTTTGGGGGGGGGGGACAGGCACTTTTCTGTCACAATTGGCATATGATCACCAAAGACAAATGGGTTCTCAATATTGTATCTCAAGGTTACAGGTTCTACTTTCACACTCTGCCAAGGTTAAAAGGAATGCCAAATCTGCCACCAAATCAATGGGCAGAGGCTCAAAGACAAATTACAGCACTCATGGACATGAGAGCTATTCAAAAGGTACCAGCACAGTAGCAAGGACAAGGACCTTACGACTCTTTCTGGTTGGCAGAAAAGACAAAGCCTGGAGGCCCATTCTGGATCTTTCTTCTCTAAATACTTCGAACCAAATAAACAAGCGGATGGTGTTTAAAACGATACTAGTAAACTGAAAATTCAACACCTCGAATCCACAGGCAGCAATATTTAATAACGAAACAGGAACCAGTACAAATAAAATAACCGCACTAGTCACAGTACCAAACAAAAGAATATATTAATGTTCTCTGTATTGTCGTTTTCGTCATCAACTTCGTCAGATAGCTGTTAGCTTTCATTCATCCCCTTATTTATAGGGCTACCAATTAATTCCTCTGCAATGAAATAAACAATTCAATTACATAAATATTCTAGTGTGTTTCAATAAAAATTTAAATATGAATAAAAAATTATGTCACTCTATTTAATATGTAATCAGAATATAATATTAAAATTACTACAAACACAAGTATTTAATACAAAATATATATTTAAAAATATGAAATTTGTAAAATTGAACACAATTACTCCCTCTAGTGACTTATATGGACATATTTTCTCAAAAAACAAGTCCATTGTACCAAAACATACTCAAAATGCATGTTATAATGTAATATAAAATAAAAAACTTCTCATAATAATTTTAAAAGAAATAAATAGTAAAATTTTTTTCAAAGTTTAGCAGATCTCAATTTGAGTACTGGACCCAGGGAAATCATATCGTTCAAACCTGGGAACTTAGTGGATTCTAGTACAATTTGCCAAAATAATTCTCTATATTCCACCCAGGTTTCCCACATTCCTCCCCTAGGGTCAATTTCCACTACCTCTAACACAAAAAACTGGAATTTAGCTTCTTTACATGTTTTGGTGTGTTTGTATAATGCATTACTATTCTTCTTAGTCCTGATGTCATATAGATGTTCATAAATTCTTTGTTTTAACTTCCTTTCACTTTTGCCAACATAAAAGGAATCACATTCTTTGCATACCGATAAATATATTATTCCTTTTTTGTATTACAATTAATGTATGCATTCAAATGGAGTTTCCTTTTTCTAGCTTTTAGGTAATAACAGTCACCAGTTATTAAATGGGTACAAAAGTTACATGCACCACATTTAAACAGTCCTCTTTTATTTTGTATCCCCTTATTCATACCAACATTCTTTGAACCCCTCTCTATTAGATTTTTTATCGTGTTTCCTTTACGGTAAATGTATTTAAGACTGTCATCAAATATGAAGTTGAGATCTGATAGTTTGGCGAAATTTCCCCACTCTTTATCTATAATTTTCCTTATCAGGCCAGACTGGCCGTCATAAGTGGTTGTAATACCTGTACCATACGTGTCTAATGGGTTCTCTTTGATACCCATTGTAACTTCTTTTTCAGCTGTGCCTATAATTGGGGCAAACCTGGTATTCCTACCTTCAAGTACATCTATCAGTATTTCATCAAATAAATTACCAGGGTAACCCCTATTTAAAAACAGTTCTTTCAACCATTCACATTCCTTTTTGAACCCCTCATTGTCAGAAGTCATCCTGCTTACACGGACTAACTGATCCTTAATCACCCCTCTTTTTTGAGAATAGGGGTGAGAACTGTTGTAATGCAGATAAGAGTTCGAAAATGTCTCTTTTCTATAAACTTTCGAAACAAATTGATTTCCATCTTTTGTGATGGATGCGTGTAAGTAATTTAATGCATGATGTTCAAATTTAGATGTAAAACGTAAAAAAGTGGTCGTGTTGTTGAGATAGCCAACCAGGTTCTGAAAAGATGTTTGATCCCTTTTCCACAATAGACACAGGTCATCTAGGAATCTACCATAGAAAACCCAGGACCCTTTGTACTTGGAATTTAGTAAAAAATGATTTTCCCAATAAGCCATAATAATGTTGGCGTAAGTGGGAGCACAATGTGCTCCCATAGCCACACCTCTCACTTGTTTGAAGTATTCCCCTTCAAAAAATATAACGTTGTTCTTCAACACCATTTCCATAAGTACCAGTACAGTTCTAAATTCATTGTGTGTTAGTGTTTGGTGTTCAACCAACATTTCTTCAAACCATTCTAGACCAATGTCATGAGGAATACTGGTAAACAGGTCTATAACATCAAGAGTACCAAAAGATAGTTCTTCAGAACATAATGAATGATCTAGTTTCCTTAATAGGTCCCATGAATCCTTTAAAATGTTTTTATTAACAACAAGACTTCACTTTTAAATCCACATATTTTGCAAGGGGTGCAGTTATAGAACCCACAGCTGATACTATTGCTCTCAAGGGAGGGTCATTAACATCCTTATGTATTTTCGGAATTCCGAAAATAGAAGGTGCTTTAGGTCTTTCTACTTTTAAATATCTAAAAGTTTCTAAATCAGTTAACCCCTCCATTAGTAAATCATTGAGAAGAATGTAAATCTTCTTATAAGCTATATTAATCTTATTTATGGAAGTTCTAATGTATTTCTCTGAATTATTTAAAATTTCCATCATTTTACCCTCATATATTATATGTTCCATAAACACCACTCCCCCACCTTTATCGGGTTTCATAACCCTAAGATTTTTGTCATTACAAATTTCCCCTGGCATAGTTTTTTCTGGTAATGTCAGATTTTGCTTCACATGTTTTTGTTTTAAGGTAGTTCTTAGTGTGTTCTCCAATGTTCTTTCAAAGTTTTTTAACTGTGGATGTAGTGGAGGGTTAAAAGTACTCTTCCGTCTCAAACTGTTTTCATTTCTTTCAGATGTTATACCATTAAACATTAGTTGTAAATTCTTTTTCCTAAAAATAGTTTAAGGTCCACCAATAACTTAAAAATATTTGTTTTCTGTGCAGGAATAAAACCAAACCAAACTATCAGATCTCAACTTTATATTTGATGACCATCTTAAATGCGTTTACCGTAAAGGAAACAAGAGGTAGTGGAAATTGACCCTAGGGGAGGAATGGGAAACCCCGTGGAATATAGAGAATTATTTTGGCAAATTGTACTAGAGTCCACTAGGTTCCCAGGTTTGAACGATGTGATTTCCCTGGGTCCAGTACTCAAATTGAGATCTGCTAAACTTTGAAAAAAAATTTTTACTATTCATTTCTTTTAAAATTATTATGAGAAGTTTTTTATTTTATATTACATTATAACATGCATTTTGAGTATGTTTTGGTACAATGGACTTGTTTTTTGAGAAAATATGTCCATCTAAATCACTAGAGGGAGTAATTGTGTTCAATTTTACAAATTTCATATTTTTAAATATATATTTTGTATTAAATACTTGTGTTTGTAGTAATTTTAATATTATATTCTGATTACATATTAAATAGAGTGACATAATTTTTATTCATATTTAAATTTTTATTGAAACACACTAGAATATTTATGTAATTGAATTGTTTATTTCATTGGAGAAGAATTAATTGGTAGCCCTATAAATAAGGGGATGAATGAAAGCTAACAGCTATGTGACGAAGTTGATGACGAAAACGACAATACAGAGAACGTTAATATATTCTTTTGTTTGGTACTGTGACTAGTGCGGTTATTTTATTTGTACTGGTTCCTGTTTCATCATTAAATATTGCTGCCTGTGGATTCGAGGTTCTCTAAATACTTTCCTGGATGTTCCAAAATTCAAAATGTTGACACTACAGCCGCTTCTTAACTTGGCTCGTAACTGTGGGCCTCAAGGAGGCATACCTGCATGTCCCTATCAGACAAAATTGCAGAAGATACCTCAGATTCTTAGAAGGTTCAATGCATTACCAATTCTCTGCACTGCCTTTTGGTTTATCTGCTGCGCCCAGGGTCTTTACCAAATGCCTGGCACCAGTAATTGCATTTTTCAGACAAAAAGGAATTCAAATTTACCCATGCTTGGACGAATGCCTTATTCAAGCAGAGAGGGTAAAGACATTCTTCTAAAGCATCTGGCATTTGTAAAAAGATTGCGAAGTTGCCTAGGGTACACAGTAAACGAAAAGAAGTCAAAACTAGTGCCCTCACAAGAGATAATATTCCTGGGTGCCAGCTTAAATACAACGGCCCAGATGGCTTATCTCACGCCAGACAAGCAAGGACAACTGACTTAATATTTCCAATTGATGGCAACAAAGACCCAACTCCCTGCAAGAAAAATTCTGCAGACCTTGGGTTACACGGTATCCTGCATACTACTAATTCCATATGCCAGACTGCATATGAGGAAACTACAGTGGTACCTGAAGAGTGTCTGGTCTCAACACTGTCACAGTTTGGAAACAGTAATACCACTTATTCCTTGTCTTCAACAGGAGTTTCGATGGTGGGCCCAAGCCTGTCACCTCAACAAGGGACAGCTTTTCACTCAACCCACAGCCAGGCAAACACTGACAACAGATGCTTTGGATTACGACTGGGGAGCACACATGGCAGGAAAATGTATTCAGGACAAGTGGTCCGCAGAACAAAGGTATCTTCACATCAATCAAAAAGATGCTAGCTGTACAAAATGCCCTTATAACTTTCAAGGACCTTCTGCATCCAGGACAACTACTACTAAAGAAAGACAGCACCACAGTTATGTGGTACATAAACAAGCAAGGGGCCACTCATTCATATCCCCTCTGCAGACAAGCCATGACCTTGAGGAACACAGCTCTAACCTATCAAGTTCATCTGCAAGCACAATTCCTGCCAGGAGAGAAAAACACACTGGCAGACGACTTAAGCAGAAACATCATGGATCCACACGAGTGGAAATTACATCCACAAATATTCAGAATGATAACACAAAAATGATGGAGCCCGGACATAGATCTATTTGCATCCACAATGAATTGCCAGCTACAGAAATTCTGCACAAGGACTTACCACCCACAAACATGGAAAGTGGATGCCCTCTCACTCAGCTGGAAAACCTACAAGTATATGCTTTCCCACCACTACCTCTCCTTTCAAGGGTACTTCACAGCCAGCTCAAGACTTTAAACCTGACTGCATGGCAGATTCCTTAGTCAAGCAAGCAATGCCTCTCTCCAAAGCTGTTATGGATGTCATTCTGGAGGCCCGAAGGCCTAGCACCAGGAAAGCCTATTCGGATAAATGGAAGAGATTCTGTGCCTGGAACCAGGCTCACAACCTTGACCCTCTTGTCCCAAATAATCCTTAGATACTACAATACTTAACTGAGATGCTGGACAAAGCCCTCTCCTTTTCATCCATGAATATCCAAGCCTCTGCCATCTCTGCTCATTACAACACGGACCCACCAATTTTCTCAAATCCTTTGCTAAAACAGTACCTCAGTGGGGCTAAAACATAAGACCGCCCCGTAGAGCACTAACTCCAACTTGGGACCACAACTTCATCTTGAAAAATTAACTTTACCTCCTTTTGAGCCAGCTAACTCAGCAGACTTAAAATATGTCTCCTGGAAAACTGCTCTGCTCCTGGCAATAACCTCGGCGCGAAGAGTTTCAGAATTACAGGCACTAATGGCAGTGGAACCCTTCATCAATTTCCACCAAAACAGGGTGTCTTTAAGAACAAACCCTTCTTTTAATGCCAAAGGTGGTATCAAGTGTGGCTCTAAACCACACTATTCACTTGCCAACTTTTTATCCAAATCCACAGAATAAAGGGGAGAGACTTCTGCATTCCTTGGACATACACAGGCAGTTACGCTTCTACTTGGACAAAACAAAAGCTTTCAGGAAAACTGAGCAATTGTTTGTAGCATATGCTGCAGGAGCACAGGTAAAAGCTATTTCTAAACAGACCATTTCAAAATGGATAGGCACTGAATACGTTTCTGCTATACACACCATGGGAAAACTGTGCCTAACAGCATTTAGCTGAAACGAAAAGTTAACAGTAAAACTACTGTAACATCTAAGTATTTTTCTCATCTGAAAAGTCACGTCCAATTTTCTGTTTTTTGTCATTTTATGTACAACATAACATATTTGATTTAATTGCTATTTACTATTTTACTGTTATTTACTACCTAGTTAAGTACTATTTGTAAGCTAATTTATGGTAATCTTTAACCTTGTTATAACTGTGGTTAGTTTGGAGCTTTTCTCCCCGGGCCTCTACTGAAAATGGACATATATCCAGTTAGACTAGCCCGGTCAACAAATGTAAAATAAAATAAAATAAAATTAGGTTTCATTCCACCAGGGCAACAGCCACTTCAACTGCCTACCTCAGAGGAGTACCTACCAAGGACATTTTAGAAGCAGCAACTTGGAGTTCTGTACATACCTTCACCAAGCATTACCATCTGCCTCTTTACTCTAAATCCAGAGCAGGCTTTGCCACTGCAGTGCTGCAGGGCCTTATAGCCGCCCCTAATGCCTTATAGAACCAACCACCCTACCTCAACTTTGGGATTCTACCCAAGTGTAATGACTGCAGCAGTGTAACACGATGAACATAGTACAGTTTTGTACCTACCATAAATGTAGATGTTCGAGTGTATACACTGCTGCAGTCTAGGTTACCCTTCCTCCTTCCCCTCTTGCTTGTTGGTACTTACCTAAGCCTTCTACCCTTTGCTACCTATGGGGAGTATTTGCTGATAACTGAAAGATTTTGATTGCTTTTCTTATGTATGTTTTATTAGCAATTTACATTGCCTACCTTTTTGGGGGCACCTGACATCTGGGGCAAGAAAAACTGAAGAAAATGGCGTAGGCTGCATCTTCTATACCCCTGGCGCTCTGACGTCAGGGAAGAAGCGACAGCAACCGATGCCAGACCAAGACTTTGGAACTCTGGCCGACTGCGGGACCGCCTGACGGCAGGATAACCCAAGTGTAATGACTGCAGCAGTGTATACACTCGAACATCTGCATTTATGGTAGGTACAAAACTGTACTCTCTTTACCTCACAGATACAAAGTAGAGTTTGATTCTGACCTCTGTTTACTGGATAGGCTTTTAATAGTCTGCAGACTGATAAACTTGATTTGTGTGATGAACAGTTTAGAACTTTTTATATCTCTGCCAGTGCTGTTTGTGGGCATTTGTTTATTTGTTAGTATATTTTCATGTGTTAAGTGTTTTGAAGTATTTTTTTGACACACACAGGATTCAGCAGCAGTTTTTTTTTGCAAAAATTGGCATTGATTCTGCAGTGAGGCATACACAAATAACAGTAAACTTTACAAAACAAATAAGTATTAGACATTACTGCCTAAGGTAGTGCTTCAGGTGTCAAGCATGGCAGATTTACTGCTGTCTGTTAACAGAGTTTTTATTGCAGAAGTGTAGCTAAGCCAGGGTGAAGGGGGCAACCTCCCTGGGAGCAAGCTGTCAGGGGACCCGCTCTGCAGATCATTATCAGGTGGTAGTTCAGTACCAGCATTCAGAAACTGAATATCAATATTGCATTTATAGTCAGGACCCAAGAGCTTTGGTTTTCCATGTATGCTAAAGTGCAGTACTAGCATTCAGAAATGGACTGCCACTACTGCTTTTCATGTGTGCTGATTATTACCTTTTATTTCTCTTGCTCCATAACTTAAAATAAAGCGTTTGGACTACATTTTGTGTCCAGAGAAGTATGTTTAACCAACATTTATAATTACAGATCTGAAGTTGTTGTTTTCATTTCAGCTTCAACCTGAGAGAGGCTGATCCAAAACGGATCAGACTCTGCCGCATACTTCAGCTTTGGGTCCAAGCTCCTCCCCTACCCATGTTGCCCCTGTCTCCTTCCTCCTCCAGATCTCATTTGCCGCTCGTTCAAACAGCAGCATGGTCTACAGCTCCAAGTTTCTTCAGTGAGTAAGTGTTTTGATTTGGGTCTTCCATCTCTATTTTCTACTATTTTCTAACCGCCCTACTCTACCCTAGCGCTCAGGCATTGGTTCTACGTAAAAAAAAAAAAAAAACCCTACTTCTTTCTTTCTCCTTCTTTTCTTAGTGTAGCGTGTGTCTGTGTGTTTGTTCCTGTTTGGCCATGGCCGAAACACCCAAGCCTGGCTTCAAGAAATGTGCAGTGTGTAGGCATAAGCTTCCCCTGTCTGATGCCCACACTCTGTGCGTAGTTTGTTTGGCGGTGCCCCACTTAGATTCCTCCAGTTTGATCAGTGCGGACGTCAACCCTCGCACATTGATCGACAGGAGGAACAAACTCATCCTCAAAGGCCTCCTTCCTCCTTCTTCGGAGGCCTCTGCTTCATCTTCCTCCACCCTGGCTTCTGGGACTCAACCTCCTCCTAAAATGGCCAGGGACGGGGAGAAGGCTCGACATAAGGAACAAGATCAGCCCAGGAAGCTGTCTCCAGACTGCTCTTCCTCGGCCCAACCCCTGGCCAAGTCCCGCCCAGGTCCGAGCCCCGGCTCCCCTCCACTCCGGTCACCTCGTTTCTCACCAGAGGTCACTCGGCTGGATCTCTTCTCTCTGCCCCCCCCGACGTCACTCCAGGACCGGGTCAGTGGTGTCCTCCATCCAATCCTGTCGGAGGCTGTCTGAAGGCGAGGTGGACAGAATGATGTGGAAATTCATTCAGGCCTAGATTCATTTGGGAGTTCTGCCTGCTCTGTTCCCCTCCAGGGCCGGGGCATATAGTCCTCCTTTCACCCGATTACTCCTTCTCCAATCTCACACCTGGTTACAGAGTCTTTGGGTCTGAGGTTCCTGGTGTCAAGGGGTTGGCGCTGATGGTGCCGACCGTTGTCCTGAGTGGTTCGGCTTTATTTTCAGAGCCGAAGGCTCAGTGTCTGATCCGAGGGGATGGCGTTGACTTCTAGGCTTTTGGAGTCATCTCTTCATCTTGGAGTCTTGATGTTGGGAGGCTTGGCTCCGGCTTCTCCTTCAGTACAGGGAGCAGCAGATCCAGCCCTGGCCATTCCGACTTCGTGGATCCACATGGCTTCTGCCTTCAACGTGGTGGAGAGGGTTCTCTCGGCTCCCTTGAGACCTCTGACACCTCCTCGGAGTCCGTCCTGGCTCCCTCTCTTTCTGGGCTGGAGTCTGTCATCCTGCCCTTTCAGGGCAGCCTCTTGCCACTTCGCTCTAGGAGGTTCCCACACGGGAAATTGCCGAGGCATCCAAGTCCTCCTCTGAATTCCCCCATGAGAAGCCCACTCGGAAGCACACGTGTCAGAGGAGGCACTCTGATTCCCTGCTGGAGTCCCTCATGGAAGATACCGACTTGGAGTAAGGGAAGGGTTCCCCTCGATCACCCCTAGAGGAAGTCTCCTTTCGAGACATCATGGAAATCCTGTGTCAGTGCAGCGGGTGGTCTACCCAAAAGCCCAACCCAGATGAGTCAGTATTTCTGGAGGCATTTGGCACAGGACCCTCTACCTCTTGGGTGTTCCCTCCTGCGGATCCCTTTGTGGATCTAATATCATCTAGGGAATGGAAGGAACTGGGTACGGTTGAGCTAATCTCCAGGTGCCTGGACAAAGTATGTAATGCTTCCTCAGGCAGTATTGTTCCATAAGGTCCCCAGTCAATGCCATGGTGATTGTGGCGAGATACCAAAAAAAAGCTCGCACAGGTGAGCTCTATGGTCCATCCTCTAGACAGGGAGTCTTAGGTTATGTATCATTTTGACAAGTGTACCTATGCGTCAGCCACATTTGCCTTACATGCACTGAATTATTTGGCATATATAATTAGACTGCAGAGGGACCTGGTCAAAGAGGTCGCTGAGTGTGCCCTGGGGTCTGTGTCAGCAGAGGAGAAAAAAGTTTTTTCCTCCCACGTGGCCACCCTCACTTCTGTCTCGATTACTTCCATGAGGCTGCTATCACACATGACTGAAGGTGCCTCTCAGGTTGCCGGAACAGGCGTAGCAATTAGGAAGCATGCCTGGCTCCAGCTTTGTGCTTTCTCGGAGCCCTTCAAGGCGTCTTTCACGAACACCCCCTTTGATGGTTTCACCTTGTTTTGAAAAAAGGTTTGTGATACTTTAGTCCAGAGCGAGAAGGATGGGAAGACTTTGCCATCAGTATCTGCTTCTCCACCCAGCAGCAATCCTTCTCTAGGAATCAGCGTGGAATTAAGAAGATGTGGCTGTGGAAGTCTCAAGGTTCTCCCCAGGATGCTCAGGATTTGCCTTCCCCCAGAGGCACAGGGGGATACGAAAGACACCGCCCTTGTGGCAGAGTGGGTCCGAAGAACCAAGGATCTTTGGATTCCTTTCCGGACAGACCCTCGCAGCAGCCCTGAAAGGTTGCCTGACTGCTTGTCTCTGGAGGCAGTCGGGGGATGACTATCAATGCACCCAACAGCCTGGGAGTTGGTTACCAATGATCGTTGGGTGCTGCAGATCATATCCAGAGGATGTTCTTCATGTTTCACTGTTGCAGTCATCACATTTGGGTTATCTGCCTGCAGGTAGCCCTCAGCCGGCCTGAATACCAGAGTCTTGGGATTTCTGTGTCTGATGCTGTCACTTCTTCCATGACGTTAGATCGTCAGGGGTATAAAACATGCAGCCAATGCCATTACACCAGTTTTTCTTGCCCCAGATGTCAGATGCCCCCAAAATAGGAAGCAATTACATGGTATGTAATACCCCCAGCAAAAAACAAATACCAATGATATAAGATATGCCAGACATAAAGGATAGGAAAGAAATCAAGAGAGGTCAGGGGGCTGGAGGGAGGGTAACCAGGACTGCAACAGTGAATACACTCGAACATGATGACCCAAATGTGATGACTGCAACAGTGAATACACTCGAACATGATGACCCAAATGTGATGACTGCAACAGTGAATACACTGGAACAGCTACATTTATGGTAAGTGTACACAACTGTACTTGATTTGATTCTCTTTCTCCATTCCCCAATTCCTCCCCAACACCTCCGGGACTTTCCATGTGGTCAACAGGAGGAAGCAGCCATAGAAATCGCCAGGCTGCTCAAAAAGTGAGTCATCCAGCCTGTCCTCCCAGACCAATCCAGATTAAGCATTTATTCCAGGTTATTTTTAGTGTCAAAGAAAACAGGGCACTTAAGACCCATTCTGGATCTTTCAACAATGAACCTGTTGATTACCAAGACGAAATTCCAGATGGTCACTTTTCAATCCATTCTGCCCTTCCTGCAGATAAACAACTGGATGTGCTCGGTGGACCTCCAAGACGCATACTACCATATCAAGATGAACAGGCGCTCCCAGAGGTTCTTCCACTTCTGGCTGAGAGCCAGTCATTTTCAGTTCAGAGTGCTCCCCACCACCACCCCCCAGGTGTTCACCAAAGTGATGGTGGTAATGGCGGCTTACCTGCTGCTGCAGGGGTTTTAGGTCTTACCCTACTTGGATGATTGATGCCTTTCTGCTCCCACCAGGCATCGTCTGATTCAAGCCAGGGATCTCTTCTGCAGACTGCTCAATACCTGGGTATAACCATAAATCTCAACAAATCTCAGCTGGCACCAATGCAGGTTCTGGATTTCATAGGTGCTTGGATAGATACTACCCTGGGTAGGTTGTTAATAGCTCTGGACAGACTGTTGTCACTCTGTCATCATGTGAGTTAAATTTTTCAGCCCAACCTTCCCCCAGTGGGGTGATTTCCTTGGGCATTGGTGTCCATGGCGGCCACGATCACTCTTGTTCCAACTGCACATCTTCATATGAGAGTTCTTCAGTGGACCTTAGTCTTTCAGTGGTCCTTGCTAGACATTCCCTTGTCACATCCTGTTCGATTGTCACTTGTTTGCAGGGGCTCCCTTCTTTGGTGGCTTCAATCCCTAGACCTCCTTCAGGGTCATCAGTTTGTTCTTCCCTCCCCACGATCACGATGACCATGGACACCTCATTGCATGGCAAGGACAGTCCAAGGCACGTGGTCTTCTCTGGAGACCAATCTGCATATCAGTGTCTGGAGTTGAGGGCGGTGCTTCTGGCGTTGCAAGCTCTCCATGCCTTTCTTCTTCTGGGGACTTTTGCCATAAAGACGGACAATATGTCAGTAGTCTGGTACATCAACAAACGGGGGGACCAGATCTTACCCCCTTTAGCGCAAAACCATGAGCTTGTGGGAGTGGACAATCTCCACCGGCCATTTTCTGAGGAGGTTCAACATACTAGCTGACAGGCTCAGTAGGTCTGCTCTGATGCCTTACGGGTGGTCTGTGAATCCTTCAGTAGCAGAACATATCTTTCTAAATCTCTTTGCCTTTCCTTCCAACATGAAGTGCAGTGAGTATTTCGCTCTGAACACCCCACCAGGGGAGTCCCCCAGAGATGCTGTAATTCATGCTTGGCCCTCCGGTGTACTGTATGCTTACCCTCCACTTCCTCTAATATCCAAGTTCATTCAGAAAGCTCGACAGCTGGGGAGCTCAGTGATCCTCATTGCCCCTTTCTGGCCTCCCCAAGTTTGGTTCCCCTCTCTGTGGTCTCATGCAGTGTGCCCACCTTGGACGCTAGATCCAATTCTGTATCTGATCACACATTCCTCAGGCATCTCTCACCCAGACTTAGTCAGCCTAAAGCTCACTGCTTGGCTGCTCCAGTTTCCATGATAGGACTCCCGGGCTGTCTTCTCCTTTTAAGAAGATCTTGGTAATGGCTCACAAATCTTCTACCAGGAAGGATTATTTGATTAAATGGAAGTGTTTCTTGATCTAGGCTTCTCAGCATGACCCAGATCCTTTCACTGTGCCAGTTCCGTCCACTTTGGAGTTTTTGGCGGATTTTTTTTTTATCATGGCGCTAGCTTCTCTACAGTTAAGGTACAATTGGCAGCTATTTCTAACTTTCACATAGGTGAGAATTCGGTTTCTTTGGCTTCTTCCAAACTTTGTAAGGTCTTTTTGAAAGGTTCCTTCCTCCTCAGGCCTCCAGTTAAGGACCCAACACCCCTTGGCATCTCACCTTGGTGTTGCAGGCCCTGGTTTCTCCTTCTTTTGAATCAGCAGCCACGGTTGAGCTGCAGTTTCTGTTATGGAAGACAGCCTTTTTGGTGGCAATTACCTCAGTCAAGAAGGTTTCTGAGATCTAAGCCTCATTTGACAAGCCCCCTTATATGGTATTCCATAAAGATAGGGTGTTACTGCGGACTAATCCCTCCTTTCTACCGAAGGTGCATCAGAGTCTAATATTAACCTGGTCATCAATTTGCCAGTTTTCTTTCCAAATTTCCAGAACAAGGGAGAGTACAAGTTGCACTTGTTTGATGCTCACAGGCAGCTGCGTTTCTATATGCATAGAACAAAATCCTTTCGTAAGTCTAATTAATTTTTTGTTTCATTTTTCTAAACATTTCTTTGGTGAGCCTGTTTCCAAAGGATTTCTGAATGCATTTTGTTGGCCTGTTGAGCTAAAGGGTTATCTCCTCCAGGACATGTCTGGGCATATTCCACCAGGTCTTTTGCTACTTCTGCGGCCTTTTGGTCCAGGGTCTCTTTAGATGATAGCTGTTCTGCTGCTACCTGGGCATCATCGCACACATTTATCTCCCATTATAAATTGGACCTTCTTTCCAGGGGCAGGGCATCCTTTGGTTCAGCTGTGCTCTGGAACATCCTTCCATGAGGACCTCCAAGGGTTTATTGGTAGCTGGGGACTCTGTCCTTCAGGTTGAAGATCAAATTAAAACAACAACTTCAGATAAAGAAGTTATGTAGTTATCATAAAGTTCAAACTGAGTTGTTCATTTTCATTTGTCTTCAGCCATCCCTCCCTCCTTCCCCCTGCCTTGAATGGGCTCTGTGGTGGACCGGATGGTAAAGTCATAGACCTCTATTCTGACTTACTTTCCCCTTGCTACGCATTTTGTGGGTTATGCCAGTTTTTTTTTTTTTAATAGGCATATTGTTTAGGTTGGGATGCTGCTGTATTGCAACAAACTCGATCTAAGGGGAGGAGGGAGACAGGGGCATTATGGGTTGGGGAGGAGCTTGGAGCTTGGATCCAAAGCTGAAGTATGCAGCCGAGTCGGATCTGTGCCAGATCAGAGTCTCTCACGTTGAAGAGAAATGAAAATCAACAACTCAGATGGAATGTTATGGTAAGTACATAACTTCTTTTTATCTTGCCATTTCAATCAGTTTTGTATGTTGTTTGATCTTTATCTGAAGTTAATGCTCTTAATTTAAGACATTTTATAGATCCTCCCTATTCACATTGTACTTTTATTTTTTTAAACAAAAGACATCCTTATTAAATTTTCATGTATGATCTAGGCAATCTTACATTTATATAAATGAAAAAAATACATTGTGACATAATCTCCTTTGTAAACATTATACTTTACAAACACTGAAAATACAACTATAGCAAACATTATGCAGCACTTTTAATATATCCAGTCATTGTCAGTCAACCATTAAAAGTTCATTCAAATCCTGGTTTCTTTTAAACCTCATTCCTCCTCTACATGCATTGATTGCACATTTCCTGTTTTTTTTCCTATGTAATTTGCTCCTACCCTTTTCCAAAGATCCCAGTTCCCGTTGTTTTCTCTCTTTTACTATCTCTGTTACTTCTAGTAAAGTTGGTTTAGACTTTGATTTCCATTTTCTAGTAATTGTTTTTTTGGCAGCCATCATAATTACACTCAGAAAGGCCTTACTATGTCTAGGCAATTCTGATTCTGTATCTTAGCTCAAAAAATAATTTCTCTAGTTACTTCAATTTGCTTAACCAACATCTCCAACAGTGCAGATAGCAGGAAATTTTTAAGTCCACCAACTCATGCTTCCAGTTACATCTTCCTGCCCCATCACACCTCTAACATTTGCTGTCTACCTGAGGAAAAGTTCTTTGGAGCCTGCTTGGGGTATAAAAATACCTATGTAAACCCTTCCAGGCAAAGATTCTAAATTTTCTAGTTTTTGTTTTGTATTTGGGCGCCATACATATATCCCCCCATTGTTTCTTTGTGAATTGCTTATCCAGTCTCTCTTCACAATCCCTGCTAACCTCCTCTGATTGATTCTTATAGTTATCATGCAGTGTTTTATATGCTCTACTAGTTATTTCTTTCTTAATGGCAACATCTGTTCTAGAATCTTCCAAAAACTCTGTCAATGCTGGTCTGTTGTTTAGGACCCCCCCTTATTTCATTCTCTTTGCCTGTACTCTGATATCAGTCCTTGATATGGAAGGCAGTCTCTAACCTGCAGTCCAAATAAGTTCTGGGCGTCTTCCCATTCTGTTATCTTTCTCTCTCTCGTTATTTGCTCCCAATACCTTGGTTCCTTTGCCAGTTTTATCCAATATATTCCTGCCCCCCTTGCCTATTGTCTGTATCCCTAATTGCAGTCATCCCTATCGGCAGAATCTCCTTTCTCCATTCCCGTATTGGCTTAGTTTTTACAATACTTTATGAATATAGTATTCTGTATGATTGTTATTGTTCTCCTTAAAGGTCTGCATCCAAAGTACCAGTCTCTCCCTGTTTCATCATCATAATCATCTTTCCATTTTGAATTATATTTTTATGCTTATGCTGTGTTAGGAGCCTTAACAGTGTTGCTCTGAAATACCCCTTCAACTTGGGTAATCCCAATCCGTCCTGTTCTACTGGAAGAATAAGCTTATCCCACTTGACTCTTGCTGTCTTCCCCTCCCATATAAAATCTTTCAGCTCTTTATTAATTACTGTCCACAACTTCTCCTTTGGCTGATAAAAATATGCCTGACCTGTGTAAAAAAAACTACAGGAACTAAAAACATTTAAACTATTTCTATTTCACTGTCAGTATCCATATAACAGTGCTTCCATTTCCTCATTTTGTGTTTTATCTTTTATTTAGTCTCTTCCCACATATCCTTAGCTGCCACACTGGTATAATTTTTAATCCATACTCCTAAATATTTAATTTCCTCATGTCCCCATAAGTATGGATATTGCTGAACCAATTTGTATGTGGGTACATAGTTTACTGCTGTTGCTTTTGTTTTAGCTTCATTAATTTTGTATCTGGAAAAAGTTTGAAACTCTCTCACTGTGTTCCACAGCAGTGTAATGTCCCTTTCTGGTTTTGTCAGGTATAAAATAATGTCATCTGAAACTGAGCGAGATTTTTTTGACTACCATACCAATTATATCCTTGAATTTCTGAGACCCTTATTTTCTTTGACAGTGGTTCTAAATGTAATGCAAATAACAAAGGGGAGAGAGGACAGCCCTGGTCAATTCCTCTGCTCAAGCAGATATTATCAGAGAGGACCCCACCCACTTTAATTTTCGCCTCTGATCCCTCGTATATCCTCCTAATCAACCTTATAATTTTCTGAGGGAATGCAAATGCTTCCATTGCTCTGCTCATAAAGTCCCAACTTACTCTGTCACATGCTTTCTGTGCATCAGATCTACCAACAACAGTGGTATTTTCTTACACTCTGCATCCCTTTGGATTATCACTGCTTTGTTGTTGTTGTTTGTTTTTCGGCTTTTCCCGGTAAGGAGTTGCCACAGTGGAACTCCGGTCCGCTAATGATTGGCAGTAGATTTTTACGAAACGCCGAGGTGCCAGCTCGACGCCCAACCTTCAACAAAGGCATGCCCATTTACGCACGCATGTCTTTCAAACACTACCCAACCGTGGGGAGGATATGCAGACTCCACACAGAAGACACTCCCAGGCCAAGCCGAGAATCGAACGGGAGAACCTCTTGCTGTGAGGTAACAATGCTTTGTTAATGTTGAAAAAGAAAATCAAAAGCATCTGTTTATATTAGTATCCCATTTACATTAAAAAGAAGAGAACTTTACTTCATACATACAGGAAGTCATGCAACATTTAAACATTACCATTAGGAGAAAAAAATTATTTTACTTAGTTAACTTTCTCCCCTCTACAAAGTAGTTCTCTTAAGATTAATGACGTAATGTAGGGCATATGCTTTAGAGTCCCTACAGGTTTAACGAAGTCCACAAATGTCCAATATTTCCAAATCCTCCTCTTCTGCCATGTTTCACAAATATAATTATTGCTTTGTAAACCCACATTTGTCTGTTTCCAAGTTACTCCCCGAACATTAATGACATGAAGACAGGTATAGGCTTTAAATTCCCCACAAGTTTAACAAAGTCCAAGGAAGTCCACTGTTTTGAGATGTTCTTGTTCTGTTATGTTTTACAAATATTAATTATTGCATTATCATCCAACAGTTGTCGATTTCCAAGTTACTAGCTGTAATCCTGTTCATCTCCATCTCCCAAATCCTGTCTCCATTTCATTTCCAACATATTATAAATACCTTACGTCGATTCTTACACTTTCTTCATTCTCTCAGGCAACTGAAACAGTGGAAAAGATTTCACAGACTCAGTCTCTCTGTAGTACTTATCACCAGGAGAACACAAAGCAGAACCTCCTCCTGATTCACAGCTCACCCTTTGTTGGTCAAACTTTTGTATTTCTTCCTTAGGATGTACTTCTTCAAAAAATAATTTTGTCCCTCCAGGGAAAAACACTTTGACGATGGCTGGGTACAGCAGTTTGAATCTCACTCCTGCTTTTCGACATTCCCTAAATAATGGAATATATTTATTCCTCTTCTGCCTGGTGTACACTGAGTAATCATTTTCCACAGACACTCTACTGTCTCCCACTCTTAGCACTTTATCCTTCTGCCACAGATTTGTCAGAATCAACTCCTTCTGATGATAAGACTGCATATTTACTCTTAATGGTCTAGGTTGTTTTCTAGTAACCAGATTTGGAGCATAAACATAATGTGCCCTTTCAATTAACAGTTTCTGTTGGTAAAACACCAGTCTGGTTGCTTATTTGTGCTTTCATAAAATTAATACAGTCTATTCCTTCCAGCTTCTCGGGTGCAGCATAAAATCTCATATTTTCCCTATGTGCTCTATCCTCCAACTCTATTATTTTTTGAAACATCTCTTCTTCTGCAGTCTCATATTCAGCCAGCCTTTTCCTCATTTCTGTCACCTTCTCTGAATATCTGTTTAAAGCTTCTTCCATTTTCCATCTTTTTTTGTTTGTGTTGATATACTCCATCAATGTTTTGTTTATTTTAATCAGTTCTGTGTGCATCTGCTTTATACTCTGCTCTAGGTTACTGGAAATCATCTGGAACTTTTACTGCTTCTTGCTGAATAACTGCAGTACTCCTCCTAGTCTGTGTTTCTTTATCACCTTTTGTAGCTTATTTTCCTCCAGGTCCTTTGTTTCTTTTTGTCCTGGCACACAGACAATGCCCTTACTAGCCAGTTACTGAAATTTACCCAGAAATCTAGGCCCGCTAGCCTTCTTTGCTAAGTTTCTGTTTTCAGACTGGAGGAGCCAGAATTATGCTGTTACTCAATGTGCAGCCATCTTGGAAGTTGTTTCCTATTGTGTTTTTATACTTGGAAGCTTTTGCTTGTCCCTGTTGTATATCTGGCCTTGGAAGTTTCTCCTAGTCGCATCTTCTGTATACTTTCTAGCCTTATTAGCTCCTCCCATCTTATCTTCTCTGCTCATTTTTCTAGTTTCTCACAGAAAAAACTAGGAAAGCCCTCCCATTAAACTGTTAGTGTACTTTGAAATTGCCTTAAAGTGTGTGTTACTCATTGCTAGCATGTCTGCTTTTGAATCACCTTGCAATTACTTATAGATAATAGTTAGATTTGTTTCTGGTACCCTTTCACTTGTGGTTAACTAAAGCGTGTTTTTGCATTAAGAAGGCTGGGACTGCAGTTCTAGTGGAAGTAGAAAGGTAGCCTTTTCTGTTCAATTTGAGAAACACAAGGGGCAAAAAGTGACAATTACTTGTAGCTAGTTGGTACCTTTTTACTTTTGGCTAACCAAAGTGTGTGTTTACATTAAGAAGACTAGGACTGCTATATTAATGGCAGTAGTAAAGTAGCTTGGTCAGTTCAAGTTGGAAAACTCGTAGGGAGGCTTAAAGTGAGAAATACTTGTTATAGCTGGTTATTTGATTTTGTTTCCAATACCTTTTCATTTTTGGCTAGCCAAAGTGTGTTTTTACATTAAGAAGACTGGGACCGATGTTCTAGTGGCAGTAGTAAAATAGTCTGGTCATTCTGAGTTGGGAAACGCACATGAAGTCTTAAAGTGAGATTGTGTTATCAGCCAGAGGGCTTTTTAGGGATGGGTGTTAATCTGCACTTGAGATCTACTTTTGTTGTGCTTTTTACATTAAGAAATTCCAGGATCATCCATCTGGTGGCAGAAGGTGTTCACTTGGTCTCTTTCTCAGTTGGGAGGCATTCCAGGGAGTTAAAATGTAGTTGTTTATTGGCCAGAGGGCACAGGAGTTAGTTTTCAACTTTTTTTTTCTGTCTACTATAGACTGCTCACGTTTTCATGGAGCTATTGTCTTCTCGGTGGCAGTTAGCATTACCAAACCTGTAAAGCTAGTACTTAGGATTTTAACCCATAACACAGAAAGACTTTGTGTGGCACAAAGCTTAGGGCAACTAGTTAGAGCATCAAACAGCACTAAGATCATAGCTGGCTAGTATCTAATGTCTAACCTTCACCCTAGACACTACTGTGGTGACCCCTATAAAACCAATATCATAAACCATAATAGCCCAACCCTAATACAGGTCCTGACAACATGGATTTGCAATTTCCTAATGTCTCTGTGGCCAGCTTGCTAGATATGGGCATCCCAATACAATGTAGCAATTGTCTCATGTTCTCGGACAACCTTTTAATCCTGAAAGAAACTAACACTGTATGTGAGAGATGTACATACCTAACTTCCTTGCTTGGAGGCAAAATTCTCACTTACAAACAAGGCTGTCAAGAACAAACACAGTAAATCCTTGGCACACACACCATTCACCACTCACACAGACCTTATGTTAAGGCACTTAAAACCAAACCTCCTAAGCCTTCAATCACAACACCTACCCTCAGCAATCACTAAAGCACACATAAGCAACACATAAGGCAAGCAAGAACTTTACCTATTACTGTTGTTATAGGGGATTTTACTGTACAACACACAGATACTCCTCTCAGACTGAACAAGGCGAAGGCAATGGTTAGTTGCATATTTGGAGGTAGGATTCGCAGTATCACACGTGCACTTGTGTCACTGAACCATAGGTACCAATATGGTTTTATCATAGTCCATGTTAGTGTAAATGACTTGAGGCTTACCTCACTGGACTGTATAAAGAGAGACATTGTGGATCTCTCTGAATATGTGTCACAGGCAAGTATGTGCCTTGCATTGAGCAGCATTCTACCGTCACCAAAAATGATGCCACATTATGAACAGAAAATGACTGATTTTAATAATTAGATTAGTTTTTGGTGTCACTTCAGGGGAATCCAGTATCTGTCATCATGGGAGGACATGGTTATGAGACCACTTTGCTTTGCCAAGAAAGGTTTGCACTTGTCCCCTCAGGGCTTTTGAATATTGGCTAAAACTTTATCCATCTCTTTAGACCCTTTTTACGGCAATGTTGAAATGACAAAACTACTAATGTAGCAAAAAAAAAAAAAAAAGGTAAAGCGACCTTTAGGGTGTTACTGCTCAGTGCTAGGAACCTAAACAAGAAACTCCAAACCCTGCAAGCTCTCCTCACTCTGGAGAATGTAGATATCTGTGCTGTTACTGATACTTGGTTTAAAGCCACAGAAAGTACTCTAGCAGAGGAAGACTACAGTGCCTTCCACACGGTTAGACCAGTAGCAGCACAGACAGGCTAAAGGTGGTGTGCCTTGATCTACGTCAGCAGCAAATACAACTCTAGGTTGGTTAAACAAGATGATGTCTTGGAGTTCATCCACATTCAAGTCTGTATAGACAAGGTTCCCTACTGTGTCCTGGCCCGCTATATGTTACCCTGTATCACCCTCAAAGCTCACAGTTTTTACCTAGGCCATCTGGAGGCACTCACCATCTAGCCAGATACCCTGTTTATGGGAGACTTTCACTTCCTGCTGTAGAGTGGGAAAAGTACACCTCCTGTAACTCACAGGCACAATGTTTCCTGAACTTTATCAACACAAACACCCTGGACCAGATGGTGCACTCTCCAGCCAGAGGCCCAAATATATTGGACCTAGTGCTGACCAGCATGGAAGAGTGTTGCACTCCCTACTCCCTCGTGTCACATCCTCTTTAATGAAGTTGGACCACAAACCGTCTCCATCGAAATAAAAATCAGTCCAGAAAACTCAATTAAACCCGTAACAGTTGGGAACTATACTAAACTAAACTATATCCTATTAAGCAACAGTTTGTCAAAATTCATGGTCTCCCCAAACCCTGAAAATACAGCTACCTATGCAGAATATGTACAGAAACCCTGTACAGACATGTATATAGATATATTGAGGCTGACGTACCTACTAGAAGTAGATCCAACTCTAACACCAAAAACAAACCACACTGGTGGAATCTTTACCTTAACAGGCTTTATAACAAAAGAAAAAAAGTCAGCCAAAATCAGAAAGAGCAACTTTCATAGAGACAAGAGCTTTCTAATTCAACTAAATAAGAAGCTGAGAGGCCTAATAAAGTTCACCAAGGCCAATTACAAGGTCATGATAGCCTTCCGGGCTAAGGACAGTCACAAGGCCTTCTTCAGATGTGTCAGGAATCTTAAAGGTAATACTCAGCAGTGTACAGAACTGGTGGTAAATGTCACAACCTTCACTGACCAGGCTGACGCAGCATATCTACTGACTGATACATTTAGCTCTGAATTCACCCCCCCCCCCCCTGTGAAGTACCTTCCAGCATATCTCCCAACTCAACAGGGAGGAGGTTCTGGAGGTGCTTGCTAAGGCCAAAATCACTGCTTTCTTGGGCCCAGACAATATCCCCGGTTGCCATCTAAATAGCTTAAAACATGACCCAGCAGGATCACTTTACACACTGTTCAACTACAGCCTCAAAACTGGTTACATGCTAGGTGAATGGAGGGCCACAGTGTTCATCCGTCTTCATAAGAGTGGACCATTAGCTAACCCCAGGAACTATAGACCCATCAGTCTTACAAGTATTACAAGTCTAATATGCAAAGCAATGGAACAAATTGTCATGGAAATGATCAGCGAGGACATTGGCAACCTACATACACTGGACCCATCCCAGTTTAGCTTTAAATGAAGGCTTGCCTACTTAACCTGGTAGACTTCTTTGAGAGGATCACCATGGCTGTAGATGAGAGAAAAAGAGTTCATACCCCCAACTTTGACCCGACCAAAGACATTCGATACAAAACCCCACTCCAGTATTGAAGACAAACTCTCAGAACTAGGCATAAATCCCCACATAACTCACTGGATTGCCAGCTGGCACACAGATAGGACCCAAGAAATCAGGATTGGCGAGACCACCTTCACCAGGAGACTGGTCAGCAGTAGAGTACCCCAGGGCTCCATGTTGGGACTGCTCCTATTTAGCATCTACTTCTTGGAAGTCAAGGCTAATGCCAAAGGCCTCTGGCTCACCAAGTTCGCAGATGACTGTAAATTGGGAGCTGTTACACAATTCCCCCATGACAACAGCATCATACAAGAGGGTCAAACACAAGTAAATGACTGGTGCGAAAGCTACAGCTTAAAACTCAATGCAAAAAAAAAAAACAAACACATAATTCCCTTTGGTAAATTGTCCACCCAGACTAATTACTTCATTGATAAAACACCCCTAAGAGTTGACCCAATTAGCTACGGAACAGGAAACATATGTAGACAGTAATCTGGTATTTGACCAACACATAGCTAAGATAGTAAGAAAATCATTTGTCACCCAACTCATAAGCAAGGGTATGGCATCCAGGTGCAAGAAAGTAATAGTACCACTCTACTCAGCCCTTATCAGACCCATCATTGACTACAGTGCCCCCTTTAGCATATACCTAACCAGGCAATTGCAACATTAGGAACACCCTCAAAGGTTCCTCACCGGGAGAATCCAGGGTATGAAAACCTTGTCCTACACAGATCACCTTAAGGTCCTATCTCTGTACTAAGTCTCCTTCAAGTTACTGAGAGGAAGTCTTTGCCTAGCATATAAGGCATCCTCAGATGGACCTCTTGCACATCCACAAGGGAGTCAGCATCAGCACCAGAAACATTAGATCTAAGGACCTGAAGTTTGTCTGCGACATAAATAGAACCTGCTGGTGGAGAGACCAATTTATGTGCGTCAGTACGTGAAGCTGAGTTCAGCCTGTTCAAAAGAAACATTGATCATTTGATGGGAAATTGCAAACAAATTCACCTTCTAGTTTGGCTCCCATGCCTCTGGTGGACAGAGGTCGACAGTAAGTAAATTAATCTCCAACTTACAACCCCCCCATAACTGTTAGCTACCGCTTTACTAACATACCCCACCATATAGGCGTCCAAGGAATTCTGGGACAAAACTAGGTTGGGTTGCATGGCTAAGTTGTAAAGACCCTGGTGATCATTAGCCTAGTGTAAATCCATGAACAAATGAATCTGAGAGAGACATCTTCTTTTCCCCTTTCTCAACTTAGAGTTGGGGGTGTCAAATTGGGAAGCAGCACAGGGTCCCACAAAACCTAGCTACAGCTGTGCTTTGGTGGTCTATAATGATAAACCATTGGTGGCTATGAAAAAGACAGTAGTAGCTTGCACGGATTATCTTAGTTTTAACTCTGAAACATTTTTTCGACAGTATATATTTTTTGCCAGGGTATCAAAAAAATGGATTAAAATTTGTTTTAAATGTCATTGACTCACCCAACATAGATTAATGCTTCTCTTCCTTATAGGCCCACAAAAGAAAATGACAGAAGGAAAACTCTTTCAAATCAAATAAAAGTAGTAACTTTCCCAAAAAAGAATCAAGCTTCAGTTAATGAATGTCTGTGCGGGGAATCTGATCACCTTACCCTCACCTCCTGCCCCAGTTACCCTAACTTTCTGACACAGACTGACCTCATCCCTGTAGCGTGGGGGTCAAGCAGTTTCCAGGCAGATGGGTGTTGAAAGTGAATTCAGGAAGGATTCACTTGGCTGGAGTCTCCTCCTTCTCCTTTTAGGGTAATTCCCTTGTATCTGCCAAACCAGACAGACCTGTTTCCACCAGTGCAACAACATGTGTTAAAACCAGTACCTCCAGCAGATCACATGGGCAAAAGTTTTTTTCCAGGATATTTTTGGTACCAAAAAAGGAACACACATGTAAACCCGTGTTAGATATGTTTTTGTCTCAACCTTTATGTGAAAGTTCCAAAATTCGAGATGTTAATACTTCAGTCAGTGCTTGTTTTATGGTAACACTGGATCTGAAAGATGCTTAACACCACATACCCACTGCTAACAGTTAAAGGAAATTTCTAAGGTTTGCTGTAACTGGATCTCATTTTCAGTGCTGTGCATTGTCCTGTGGGCTCTTCAGTGCACCTTGAGTGTTCACAAAGTGCCTAACTCCAATGGTGGCTCACTGCACATTACAGGGCATCCACATTTTTCCTTATTTAGACAACTTTCTTATTTCTGCAGTTTTCTCCCAGATGTTAAGAGCCTTTAGTAATGGTGACAAACTTCCTGTCACATCTGGGATTTCACTTAAACTTGCAAAAGTCTTGTTTTCACACTCACAAAAATTTCTTTTTGGGGTGTCTGATAGATACACTCAAGCAAAATGCCTTCCTTTCAAAAGAAAAGGTAATACCAGCAGATCTTTGATTTTTTTCTTAACAGCTTCAGAGTCGTGCAAGAGAAGTTCTCAGGATTCTATTCCTCATGGCATGCATGATCCTTGTTTGTTTATTTATTTGTCTTTGTTTACCAGGAAAGTCTTATTGGGCAATACCCATTTTCAGTGGAGGCCCGGGAAGAAAAGCTCCCATTTGCTTACATTGCATTATACTAAATCCCAGATAAACAGAAAGTAGTTCTTTTCTTTTTACATCTATACACATGCAGTAGTTACTTTTATACACTGTAAGATTTTACAGAGGTAGAAGTTACTAAAGAGAAAGCCCATAAGGAACTTAGTGGACTGTACAGGCAGTAGTTATGTATAAAAATTGTTTTGTCAGTTCAGTGAGAGGCTGAGAGTATTCTGTTTATGGAGAGTATTTGTAGAGTATCGTGCAGTGAGCACAAAGTCCACTTTGATACCACTTGCTAGATACACATGAGAAAAATCCAGTGGTATTTAAAAAAAATGATAATTCTTGGACCCAGCACTTACACCCTTTGCACCCACCCACCCCTTTGGACTTTCAGATTCCCCTGCTGGGGTTTGTAAGGTGAGAAGTACAGTGATGGAGGGATCAAATAACTCTCAATTCGGTACTCCCTTTCTCTCTGCCAACCTCAGTACAATCTGTCCAGACAGATTTTCCAGATTATCCTTGGGATGAGGTTTCCATTTGAGTAAAATTGCATGGTCTGTGGGCCTTGTCAGACAGACCAGAGCATGTAAGCATCTAGGAAATACTGGTATTTGTATGTGTCAAAATCTCTACACCATCTGTGGACTCCGAGCCCTTTACAGTTGGTTACAGAAAACACCAGAGTGGTCTGGTATCTCAACAAACAAATGGATACAGGGTCATACCTTCTTTGCCAGTTGGCAGTTAGCTTTTCCAGCATTCTCTGACTCTTCAGGCCTCTTACATTCTCTCAGAGCAAAACATTGTGGCATATATACAGCAAGTCCTGGGTAGGTACTTATGAGTGGAAACTCAATAAAGGTGTGTTCCAGGACTTGATCCTGATGTGGAGGACATCCCAATTAGATCTGCTAATCTCCTTTCAAAACGGACAATTAGATAAATTCTGTTAAGAGAAATTCTTGTGGCCAAGCATGGAGAAGAGATGCTGTCTCATTCCTTTGCTTTGGAATGTTCATGTATGCCTTTCCACCCTTTCCAATGATTTCCAACGTACTAAAGAGTTACCAGAAATCATTGTGGACAAAAATTGGTTCTTCCTTCTTATGGAATTGGCCAAGGGCTATTACCTAAAGATTCCTTACAGACTAGATGTATGCACAAGGGGAGTTTGATACACCCCAACATCACTCAACTACGACTGACAGTTTGGATGATTCAGTTTTCATACCGTTTACACACCTTTTTCACAAGGATGTTCAGCAGGTACTAAAGAAGGCAAGAAAACCTGCTACTAGAAATTTATTTTGTGTTGGCAAATGGAAGAGATTTTGTAGTTGGTGCCTTGCCAATCACAGGTATCCTGAAAGGGAAGTAGCTTCTCTGTTCTCAAATATTTTGTGAGCTACTTAAAGGCTCCTTGTATGCTTCCATCAAGGTGCATTTTGCAGCCATCTCAGCTTGTCTGCCTATTGATCTCCCTCTTTCTTCTATTCTTGTGGTCAAACAGTTTTTGAAAGAGTGTTGCAGAAGACCCCCATCGCAAGCAAATTCCACTTCATTGGGAATCTCAGTTTTGTTCTAGAAAAATTGACCTTAACTTCCTTTGAACCAGCCTTTCAGGCTGACTTGCAGTTCATTACTTGGAAAACTGTTTTACTTGTTGTTCTGACATCTGCAAGGCTAGTTTCTGAGTTGCAAGCTCTCATGGTGGGTGAGCCCTCTCTGGTTTTCCACAGGGATTAGGGTCACATTACACAAGAATACATCATTCATGCTTGAAGTTGTTTGAGTTTACCTTGAGTCAAGTCATCAATCCCCAGATTTCTTCCTAGAGCCAGTAAACAAAGGAGAACAGATTCTACACACATTGGAGGTGCACAGGCAGCTCAGGTACCAAACTTGACAGAACAAAGTCCTTTAAGAAAGCGGCTGTTTGTTTCCTATGTTGGAACTAAGAAAGACCAACCCGTGTACAAACAGACTATATCCAGGGGGTTGTACTCTGTTGCTGTTTTATTATTCCCACCATGGTATAACTATTCTAGGCAAAGTTTAGGCACATTCTACCAGGTCCTTGCTCTCTTCAGTGGTATAAAAGTATTCTAGAGACATCAACTTGGTCCTGTATTCATACCTTCACAAAGCACTGCAAAATTGATTCCTTCTGTAGGACAAGCTTTGCTAGTTCTGTTCTCCAGGGGCTTCTGAACCCTTATCCTTCCTTCTTCCAGATAGGTTAAACTTTGGGAATCTACCCATAGGCTACTGCAGCAGTGAGAATGAAGAACATAGTATAGTTATGTAAGTCCCACTTATGCATAACAGTAGATACTTGAATTCCTTCACTGCTGCAGTAGCCACACCCACTCACTATCCCCATTTGTAGACAGGTGAGGTGGAACACTATCTCCTTTGTTATGGCTATTGGTGTTCTTGTTTGGATGATTTTTATGGTGATAACTAATTGTTGGATTTTGACCCAGGATGAATCACTCTTCAATGAAGCACTGACAGAAAGCCATATATTAGAGCACTTTATTATATCACTTGTTTTGTAGCTCTGTAGTTTTTAATAAGTTAAAATGGCCATGAATAGTGTCTCCCACTCTTCTAGTATAACCCCTGTTATATGAGTGGTATATAAACGCTTCCTCTCTGCAGCAGACACTCTGAATCCTGTCTGGTCTGCTGTGTAAAGCAGATTCAACACCCTTGCTTGAAATTGTCCGGTACCATATTCTTGGACTATTCAGATCATTTGTTTGAAGTAAATCTTGCCTGTTTCTCCTTACTCATTTCATGTATCTTAGCGTTCACTCCTGTTTTCTCAAAGAAACCTGTAAACCATCTCTCAGAAGTCTCCTTAAGGGTCTGCTATAATGGAGTTCTCCCTCACAGAAGGCAGATTTCTCCACCTGGGGCACCAACGGTATGCTGGAGAAACTAAATAGACCACAGTATGAACCAGCCGAAATTACGTAGTCTTCCTAGATGTTTCTCATTCTGGCAGGTTTCATTTAAGGCAGAGGAATATCAGAGGTGTGGGTATTAATTTGCACACCCTCTTACACAGTCTTGTTTAGTGTGACCGTATCATTGAACAACAGTCTTTTCCTTCATGTCAATGATGAGCTCCACAGTTTCCTTGGAATGTCCATATTAGTCTGCGTTTTTATGTCAGGTACAAAAAGGCTGGCTTCTAAATTCCCATGATGCATCCATATATGTATGTA
Source organism: Protopterus annectens (assembly GCF_019279795.1). Lineage (NCBI taxonomy): Eukaryota > Metazoa > Chordata > Ceratodontiformes > Protopteridae > Protopterus > Protopterus annectens. The sequence goes on from NC_056737.1 coordinate 1,132,055,393, forward strand.
TGTGTATATATATACACACACACATATATGTATATAAATGTATACATACGTTCACACAGACATGCATGTGTTTATTATATTTATACAAGTGTATGTGTGTGTATTATATATGCATTTATATGTGCAGTGAAGTTGTGGTTCACCACTGTTCACTTTTGTGGTCTCTGAGGTTGCCCCCGACAACTGTACCATGTTGGTTGTTTTAGCTAATTTGCTGCCCCTTTTACAGTACCGGTTATATTTGTAACACATTTAACCTAATTTTGCTAGCCTGAGAAATGGTGTCAAATGCCTTTGCTACATCAAGGTAGGCTGTGTGTACAGTAGGACAGCTATCAAAAGTTTGTATTACCCTTTCAAAGAAAGGCTCATGACACAGGATCTAACTTTTACAAAACCAATTTGCTGCAATCTAGCCTGATGAGAAATTCAGTATCTGTATTAATCAAGTTTGTTATAATGTATTCCATGACCTTATAAATGAGAATTATCAGGCTAATGGGTCCATAGTTTTCAGTGTCAGTATTAGGGTCACCTTTGTGATTTGGCATCAGCAGATCAACGGTGTTTTACGCCCTAATTTTGGGACTGAACTTGTAGGTGTGCTAATGTTAAATAGCTTACAGAGAGGGTCTTCTCTGTCATGGTTAGTACTATTTAACCAACAGCGTGGAATGCTATGTGGTTCCATGGAAAGAAGTGTTCTTTGTCTTGAGCAGCACAATTCATGTTCTTTAATGATGATGGGGGGAGGGGGGGGTTGAGAGATATGGGTATCACAGTGATTTGGATAGTTGTCTCAGGAGTGAAATTTGCATGAAAAGTATTTGTCAATTTACTGGCGGTATCCACTGGTTCCCTGTAGGTTTTACCATTATATGAGTTTTATACATTGTTGAGTGTTGTTTCTTGGATCTGATGTCCTTTTCGTTCTTTCTTACTGATGGGTCTCAGATCCAGTATCAGATCTGACTTGGCCACATTTCCAAGACTTCTGGATCTGAGTTTCGAGCAACTCCTCTTCCCATAAGGCTTTATACCTTCCCTAGCTCCCCAGATCTTGTTTGCTGCCATTGCGTCCAGATGTGGTTTTTGAGTCTCAAGTGGTTCAATATCATTTTTTGAGCCAAGGCACAATTTTAAATCCTCCTTATTATTCTTTTCTATCTTCCCTCCATCAATAATTGATTGCAGGCATTGTAGACTGCTGCCCTTTCTTTTTTTCTGCCTTTCTCTTCATGCCGTTGGTGCTTTCTTTTAGCTTTATCTGTTAAGAGTTATAATAACTTGTTAAACTTTACTATAGCTCATTGCTTTTATGAACTTAAAAGCCATTGTTGCTGTGGTGTGTGTGCAGTTAGTTGTACAGGGCATATCTCCCTTTTTCCTTAGGTTAAGTTGTTGGTCTGTGCTACAGTATGTCAGATAAACCAACAGGCTTCAAGAGATGCACTTCTTGTGGGCATACAATCCCAATTTCGGATGCCCACAAGAAGTACAGTTATTGTTTAGGGCCAGGATATTTAAATGTGGATTGTGTCATATATGCATCCTTTAATCCTCAGGCCTAGTCAGATCGAAGAAATAAACTTAGTTTGAAAGGGCTTTTGCCAGTGTCACATTGTTCTGAGGTGCAAACCCCCTAGAGGCATGTTCATAGGTGTGTACTAGGCTAATGGCCCTGGAGCCTTTACAATCCTAGCCTCTGTTGAGTAGAGCCACTGGAGTGATCCCCGGGGTGAATTTTCTATTTCCCATCCACTCATCAATATTTCTCTTGAAAAGGGCCAGTGAGGTGCTCTGTTTGACATGTATGGGAAGTCTATTCCATAGCATGAGCAGTCTCTGAGTTATGAACCTGTCCCTCCAGCGCGTTCTGTTGATTGTGGTAATGAGGTTGAGGTCTCTGGTAAGTGTGGTGCGGAGGGATTGGGAACTGGGTCAGACATGGCTTTGTAAGTCAAGAAGAGATCGCCTCTAAGGCGATATGAGACAGAGAATAGTTGGAGTTTTTTGAGTCTGTCCATATAGGACAAGTGTTTAAGGCCTGGGATCCTCTTTGTGAGGTACTTTTGCGGCCTCTCCAGTTGGTGCAGGTATCTAGTGAGATACATGCCAAATGGGGCATTGTCTTTGATGATTGGTCTAATGAGGGAAGAGTGGAGGTAGACAATGACCTTTCTTCATGGATCCAAAACCCTTAGTAATGAGATGTGCCACATAGCAAGACTTTCTGACCACGGTGGCAATGTGGTGGTCAAAAGAGAGGCTGCTGTCAAACTGTGTTTCCAGATCTCTTATAATGCCTGTTCTGTGTTCAGTGGACTACCATCGATGTGGTAATTCATGGTAACCAGGTTTTTCCCAAAGGGGATGATGACACATTTTTTGGCATTGAGCTTAAGGTCATGGTTCTGACACTAGTTATTGGTCTCAGTGATGCCTTTCTGTAGGATGTCAGCATCACTTGGGGAGTTAATAATAGCTCCCAACTTGCAGTCGTCTGCGAACTTTGTCACCCAGAGTCCCTTCATGTTGGCCTGACTTCAGAGAAGATACCAAACAGGAGAGGATCCAGGACCGAACCCTGTGGGACTCCACTCGTGACTGGTTGGCAGTCTGACTTGGAGTCAGCTACTTTCACACTGTGGGTTCTGTCTGTGAGCCAGTTTGTAACCCACCTAATGATATGGGGTTGATGCCTAGCTTAGTGAGTTTTTCTATAATTCCTGAGTGGAGAATGGTATCAGAGGCTCCCCCATGGAGTCCCTCATGAAGGACACCGATTTTGATGAGGGAGAGGGATCTAACCGCTCACCACCTGATGACGTCTCCTTCAGAGATATCCTAAAACTCCTAAGGCAGAAAGATGTCTGGTCCTCCCAAACTCCTCCTCCTGAGAAGTCGGTGTACCCGGAGGCTTTCGGGGTGGGTCCATCTACGTCTTGGGTAACCCCTGTCCCTGGCTGATGATCTCATAAATTTAGTTTGCCACCGGGTTTGGAAGGAACCGGACACGGATGCGCTTATACCTAAGCATCCGACAGGTTCCTCAGTCCACCCACTGACCGTCTACACTGGAGTAAAGGCATCCCAGTATATGCCACTGTTGTGTCATCAGCCATGAAAAAGGGGTGACCCGAACAAAGCTCTACTGTCCATTAGCCAATCAAAGAGTCCAGGGCAATGGACGTACATGGAAAGAGCATTTATGCCTCAGCTACTTTCGCATTGAAGCCGTTAAACTATTTGGTACACTTCACCCGATTGCAGAGAGACCTAATTAAAGACCTAACCAACTCTGTTGTTGAGACCATGTTGGAGGAGGACTTGAAGAAGGTTCCTCCCTAGCTGGTGACTCTATCTTCCCTTGCCAATTCTTCGATGAAGCTGATTTCACATACTGTGGAAGGCACCTCGCAAACAGCCGGTGCAGGCATAGCCATCAGGAGACATCCATGGATGTGGCTTTGCAACTTTGCAGAGTCCTTCACAGTATCTTTCATTAATGCCCCCTTTGATGGTTCCTTCTTATTTGGATCTTCGGTGAAAGATACGCTTACCTGCAGTGAGCAAGAAGGAAAGACCTTGTCTGCTGTATGAATCAAGTTTTCTACTTCTCAGAGGACCTTTTCTAATGAACATAAAGGAACAAAGAAAACTTGGTTCAGGAAGTCTCAAGGACTTTTCCAAGAGCCATGTGGAGATACTTTCTCCAGAGGCAGAGGGGGGAGGTTTCAACGGTGTGTGCCACCCCAGAGGCGAGGGGGGGGGGGTCTGCAAAATCAGGGCTTCAGGGAACCTTTTTTCTGATAAGTCCTATCAGCGCTCTTGAAGCTCTGCCCAACTGTTCATCTCTGGAAGCAGTCGGGGGGTCATTTATTTTTGCACCTAGATGCCTGGACAAATATAACAAACAACACCAGAGGTTACTACATTCCCTTTTCCCCTTCACCTCTATGTCCCAGGAAGAAACTCCCCAACATGCCACCCAGTCAGGAGGAGTATGGGACTCAAGAAGTTCAAAAACTTTTACAAAAAAAGAGTCATCCAAGAGGTCCCTAACGAACAAATAGGATTTGGAACTTATTCACACTTCTTTTTGGTGCCAAAGAAAACAGGGGACCTAAGATCAATTCTGGATCTCCGCAACCTAAATCAGTATGTCAAGAAGTCAAAGTTCCAGATGGTTATGGTCCAGTCCATTCTGCTGCTTCTGTGCAAGAATGATTGGATGTGCTCCGTAGATCACAAGGATGTGCACTGTCATATCAAAATAGAAAAATGCTCCAGGAGACATTTGAGCTTTTGGCTGGGAGCCAGTCATTACCAGTTCAGAGCACTGCCCTTTAGACTCACCAAAGCCCCCTGGGTGTTTACCAAGTATATGGCAGTTGTAGCAGCTCATCTGAGACCGAAAAGATTCCAGGTGTTTCCCTATCTAGACAATTGGCTCCTTACTGCAGCAATGAGGCATCAACTACTGCAAGCCAGGGATTACTTAGTTAAGATCTCAGATTCCCTCAGCATTACAATAAATCTGACAAAATCAAACCTGACTCTGGTACAGAATGTAGAGTTTACAGAGATGCAGCTGAACCCTGTAACACAAGTGACTTCTCTACCTCTACATTGCATAATATCCTTGCGACAAGTTGAGGACTTAATAGATCTGCCTTCTCTCCCAGCAAGGTTAATACTCAGAGCACTGGGGTCAGTGTTAGCCATGATCATTCTAGTTCCCTTAGCAATAGTTTTTATGCGAGTCCAACAATGTACCCTGGCTGTTCAGTGGTCCATTCTTTACCAAAATCTGTCTGCCCCCATCAAACTGACTTCAACCTGCAGACGTTATTTTCAATGGTGGATGCAGTTAGACGACTTGTCTCTGGGCAGGCCGTTCTCTCTCCCCACCAATAGCCACAGTGATTGTGGACACTTCCCAGTTGGGGTGGGGGGACATTAGAAGGGAAAGATGGTCCAAGGCATGTGGTTCCCCTCCGAGACCAAGTTGCGTATCAGTGTCTTCGAGATAAGAGCAGTCCTTCTAATTTTGCAAGCCTTTCAGGACTTTTTCCCAATGGGGACTATTGCTGTACATACGGAGAACATGTCAGTGGTCTGGTACATACAAAAAGTGGAGCCACATCCTACCCATTATTGCAGAAAGACCATGAGAGTATGGGAATGGGTGATCCTGTCAAGCTGCTTTCTAATTGCAAGGACATTCCAGGGGAAAACCAATGCGCTGGCAGACAAACTCATCAGGTCCATTCTGACTCCTCATGAGTGGTCCCTCCATCAATGAGTAGTGAACAAGATTTTCAGCTGTTGGGGTTAGCCTTGTTGTGAACCTTTTGCCTCGCCTCTAAACAACAAATGCAACAAGTACTTTACTTTGGATCCCCCTGAAGAGAGAGTTACTCAGGAATGCTGTAGTCAATGATTGGTCCCCGGTTTTCCTTTATGCTTACACCCCTTCTACCTTTGATCCCAAAATTTCTGCAGAAAGCCAGCAGTTTGAAAAGATCAGTAATCCTTATTACCCCCTTCTGTACTCATCCAGTATGGTCCCCCTTTTCTGTGGTCTCACATCAAGAATCCCCCATGGATACTGGATCCCAAACAAGACCTCATTACTCACCTGTCAGAACACCAGCACCCCAATCTTCATACCCTCAGACTGACCACATGGTTTCTCCACTTCCAGTAATTATAAGAAAGCCCATGCTTGCCCTTCCATTCCTTCTGTGGGCCTTAAAGGAGAATGTGGACCCTTTCTCGGCTCCTATTTCAGCCATTCTCCTTTTTCTTAGTATCCTTTTTCAAGAAGGAGACATGTTTTCTGCTGTAAAACTTCAGTTGGCTCCCATATCTAATTTTCATACTGGAGAGGGATCTTCCTCTCTTTCTACTTCCAAGTTATGTAAAGCTTTCATGAAAGGCCTATTTCTACTTAGATCTCCAATAATAGACCCTTCACCCCCTTGGGATCATATGATTGTTCTTCAGGGCCTTACTCAAAAGCCCTTCGAACCAGCTGACAGTTGTGACATGAAATATCTTTCATGGAAGACAATCTTTCTTGTAGCCATTACTTCAGGTAAAAGAGTATCCAAACTTCAAGCCTTATCAGCCAAACCTCCTTACATCATCTTCCATAAAGACAGGGTATCTTTATGGACTAACCCTTCCTTTATGCCTAAAGTAGCCATGGAATCAAACATTAACCAGTCAATTCAGTTGCCAGTTTTCTTCACCAAATATTCTAATAAAGGTGAATATATTTAGCATCTCCTTGATGTTCATAGACAATAACATTTCTATCTTCACAGAGCAAAGAAGTACAGACAGTCTGATCAGCTGTATCCTTCTCACCAAATTGTTTAGGTCAAGCAGTTTCCAAAATTACCTTGGCCAAATGGATTAGTGATTGTATTTCTCACATTTATTCCCAAACACTATTGAATTGCCTTGACCTCCAAAAACCCAGTCTACCAGATCTATGGCTACTTCATCTGCTTTTAATTCTAGAGCCTCAGGTGATGAAATCTGTGCTGCAACCAGGTGGTGAAAGATTCATACTTTTGTCTCACACTACAAATTGGACATTATATTCAGAAGTAGGGCTTCTCTTTTCTCAACAGTGCTCCAGCATATCCTTCCTTGAGGGCCATCCAAGAGCTACGTAGCTGGGAGCTCTGGCCCATCAGTGAGGAAGAATGAAAAGGACAACATCGGGTATAGAAGTTATGTACTTAACCTAACTTGGTATCTGTGTTGTCCATTTTCATTCTTCCCTCCCGGCCATTCCCCCAGCCTTGACTCTTCGAGAAGTTGCCTAGGAGACTTTGGAACCTATTGGTTCTAGGTTTGGATCGCACACTACTACTTCCGCTGTTCTGTTCCCTTATCCTTTGGGTTATAGGGCAGCAAACTCAATCTGAGCAGCTAGGGGAAGGTATGATGTATTATGGGAAGAGGGAGGAGCTTGAGACTCGGATCCAGAAGTTTTGGAAATGCTGCTGAGTCAGATCTGATATTGGATCAGAGAGACCCATCAGTGGGAAAAAATGAAAATGGACAACAGAGATGCCAAGTTATGCAAAGTACATAACTAAAGAAAAGTTTGTAATTGTTTTTGGCTTCAGATGTCAACCTCAGTTCATGAGCTGCCTTAGTAAATGTAATAATCTCTCTTAAGTCCCTGGTGTAAGCCAAGGAACCTTGTTGGCTAGGCTTACTTAGGCCCTTTGGCCGATAGCCTAGTACCTACTTATGAACCTATAAATTCTTAGAATTCTAGTGTGTGTGTGTGTGTCTGTGTCTGTGTGTCTGTGTGTCTGTGTGTGTGTGTGTGTGTGTGCGTGCGCACGCATGTGCATATGTGCATACAAAAGAGACACACACATATTGTCTGTGTGTATATTTGTGTGTGTGCATATATATATATATATATATATATATCTATGCACACACACACACACATATATATATATATATATATATATATATATATATATATATATAGTCACAGATTGCAAAGTCACCCTCAGTGAAACAGTTGGAATAAGCACTGGTGGCCACAGTCAACTGCATGTAGAGGTCAGAGAAGGCTATAAGATCAACAGAGAGTAGGCTGAAGACCTGAAAGTTGACTGGAGTGAAAGCACAAGAGTTCAAGGAAACACTATCGTCTCTTGCATCTCAGGAAGAAGAGTAAATATGTGGGGTTAAAGAAGAATGGCTGTGTCTTAAAACAATATATGTGAGGACTATAGAAAAATATTTGTGTGAGTCAGGAATGGAAATAAAGTCCACAGGGAAAGCTAGTAGTGGAATGCAGAAGTCTAGGAAAAATTATCAGAAGATTGAAGGAGTGCAGAGAAAAGTGAGATACAGAAAAGACTCATTAGACTAAGAAGGAATACTGCTTGCTCACAAAGAGCCTTAGAGAGCAGCCATATTTGCAATGAACAAGGTATACAAGGCACTCTACCTGCTTCTGGAATGTACTTAGCGGGTGACACAAACAAACTGTGTCAAGTTGCAAGGCAAAGACAGAAAGATAAAGAAGATAGACACCCTTCATAAGGGATGCCGACAACAACCTGCTGAACAGTCCAAAGGACATCAGCGGGAGATGGATGGAGTACTTTCCTCATCTTCTGATTAAAGAAAACCCCACTGACGTTGTATTGCCCCAGACACAGCCTGCATTAGGAGAGGAAGAAGAACCCACTCCAAAAGAGGTAAGAATAGCACTAAGGAAAATGAAGTCTGGGAAGGCAGCAAGCTCCGATGTGGTCACAGCAGACTTGATTAAGAAGTTTGGATGGTTAGGGAAGAAATTACTCTAGAGGATTTTAGTGCCAGTGTACAAGAACAAAGGGGATGTTTACAATTGTGGCTAGTATAGTGATATCAAACTCCCATCACACTGCATGAAATTGCTAGGAAAGATTGATAAATCCAATACACAGAGTAGTAGAAGGTAAGATTGGTGATGAGCAGTTTGAGCTCAGATCAGGATACAACACAAAAGATCCAATGTTTGTCGTGAGACATAGTTAAGAAGGAACTAGAGATGAGTAAAGAGTCCAACTGCACATTCTTCCACTAGAAGAAAGCAGTGATTTGTAGTCCTGGAAACATTGTTAAACATAGTGCAGGTTGTGTCCAAGGACCCAATGACACAAGTACCAAAGGTGATGTATCTTACAGTGAGGTTCCCAGTAGGAGTGGTCATGCATCGTGGTTCATCTTTGAGCTTACTGTTGTTCTTAATGGTGATGGACTATAGTCGCAAACAGGTCAGAGGGGACAAATAAATAAATCTTCTTTGTTCAGATGATGTGGTATTACAAGCAAACTCTAAACAAGGACTCCAACAAATGATAGGAGAATGAAATACAAAACTGAAGGCACTTGTGATGAAATTGAGTACAGACAAAGTTGTCTTGGTAGCAAATGGTAGAAATCAGAAGAACCTGAAAATTGAGATAGAAGGAAAAATATACTGAAACTTGTTAATGGCTTCATTTATCCTAGTAGGAGTAGTTGAGGTGGAGGGAAGTCTGAATGAAGAGGTCAAAGCTAGAGTCGGATGAGCTGCAGCACTAGCACAGTGTATCAGGGGTAATATGTGAAAAAAGAATGACAAGAAAATCTGAAAAGTAAAGGTGTACAGTGAGTAACAGCTTAATTTAAACTCCTTTGCCAGTTGAAAAACAGAAACTCAGAAAAGTGAGCCAGTGAATTTGTCTTTTTGTAAAAATTGCAGTTACTGGCAAGTAAGTGACTGCCTGGATGTCAGCAGAAGAGAAATTCAGAGAAACTGAAAGAAAATCTGTCACAAAAGGCGAGGAGAAAACACTGTCTGGAAAGAATGTATTTATTTATTTTATTTTATATTTGTTTACCAGAAAAGTCCGACTAGACACAGGTCCTTTTTCAGCGGACGCCCGGGGAGAAAAACTCCAAAATACAGTATAGCAGTACAAAAAGTATAGATAATTTGCAAAAAAATATAAAGTACAGCAAAAAATACAGAAATACAAAAATTAGGCATCTCCTACATGGTTGATAGACTAGAGAAGAACATTAACAAGATTGACATGCATATATGAGTGATAAAATTTTGAGGCATTTTACAATTTACACATATTACATAATTTCTGTGTGGAGTCTGCATGTCCTCCCCGCGGTCGAGTGGTATACGAAAGACATGCGTAGAATGGGCATGCCTTTGCTGAAGGGTGGGCGTCGAGCTGGCACCTCGGCACCCATAAAAAATCTACTGCCAATCATTAGCGGACCGGAGTTCCGCTGTGGCGAACCCTAACCGGGAAAAGCTGAAAGAAGAACAACAACATAATGTTAATGTGCATATTTTAAAGTTAGTTAAAGTTTAGTTTTAAAGTGATAATGTGGGCATATATTCCATTTGCATACCGAAAGGGAGAAATAGGGCATGTATGAGGGGGTGGCTCCTGAGATTATATTAGAATCAGAGCTAGCCAGGACAGGTGCAAGAGCAGAGCCAGGATTCAGTTGAGTGTGACTTTAAAAGTTTTTTAAATTGAACTATACAACAGTTGGAGGCTATTGGGGTTGAACTGAACTGAATCCTGCAACTGTTCAGCAAAAATCAGTTCAAGCTACAGATTTGGTGTAAGATATGATTTCTGGTAATCTAGAGGAAAAGATAGTCAAATATGCTCAGAGCTGATTAAAATAAATGTAACACGTAAGGAGTATGTCAACTCAAGTAACAAAAGTCTGGGAAAAATTGAAGAAGCTTTAAACAGATATTCAGTTGAGCTGATAAAATTGCAAAAATCAGAGGTCAAAATGAAGAAAAGGCTGGCTAAGTATATGAGACTTCTCAAGAAGAGATGCTTAAAAAATGGTAGAATTTTTGGACAGAGCACATATGGAAGTCCTGAGATTTTCTACTGTACCAGAGAAACTGGAAGGGATAGATTGTATTAATTTTATGAAAGCACACGTTAACAACTAGACTGGTATTCCACAGCAGGAGTCATTAATTGAAAGGACACACAGTGTGTATGCTCCAAACCTGGCCATGCGAAAGCAGCTAAGACCATTAAGTAATAAAGATGCAATCCTACCAGCAGAAAGAGTTGATTCTGACAAAACTGTGGCAGAAGGACAAAGTACTAGAAGTTAGAGACAGTATTGTGTTTATGGAAAATGATTGCTCACTGTACATCAGACAGAAGAAGAGTAAATTTATTGCAGCAGTCAGGGAATGCTGAGAAGCAGGTTTGAGATTCAAGCTGCTGTATCTAGCTATCTTTAGAATATATATTTGTTGGAGGGTCAGTCATTTTTTGATGCAGAACATGCTAAAGAGGAGATACAAAAGTTTCTCCACCAAAAAGTGAGCTATCAAAAATAGGGGATTCTGCTGATGCTGCTTGCTGATGGAGAGACTGTCAGTGAAACCTTTTCCAGTGTTCCAAAGGAAAATGCTTGAGAGATGGAAAAAACACGAGTTGACTAGAACAACCAGGGGTACACTGGAAATGAAGCAGGGACTAGGTTTGGAAGATGCAGATCAACAGGAAGAAAACCAGCCACTCTGAAAGTAATGAATACATGTGGAATTAAAAAGCATCAGTTACATTTGTGAAATGTGATGAACAAGAAAATCTGGAAATATTGGGCTATTTTAACTTGTTAAGCTTGCAGGGGACTCCAAAGCATAGGCCCTACTTCTTGTCATTAAACGTTTGGAAGAACATTATGAGAGAGGGGAAAGAAGAAAAGAGGTAACTGTAAGTAAAACATATGTTCTTCTTAGCAGTATTTTTATAAAGTATGACTCATGTTGCATGCTATAAAGTAAAGCATTTTTTCAGTTATTTTTGTGTATAATAAGGATACTAAAGTGAACAGGTGCCACTATTTTTCCTTCTTTTTTCTTTCTTGTTCAGTTTTCATAAATGTGGGCACTGCAGTATAAAAATAAAAGGAAGTCTGGATAAAAGAGCATGATACAAGTAAAACTGATATGTTCTTTCTTACTTTTGCATAGGGGACTGACTGGATTAAGGCCCTTGGCGTGATCTAATAAGTTTTAAGGGGGAAGCAAGTAAATAAAAGAGCATTTAATATAGTGAAACATTTTTCTTTAGCAAATAAATGCTCAGGGTGAAATATGAGAAGCTTGTAGTGAAAGGCAACTCTTTATCTGGTTCTCGTGTTTCTGTGGAGACAAGCTAAGCTAAGAGGACAATGAAAACAGAAAATTATTTCTTTCAGTGGCTAGGAGGTAATGTTTTCTGGAAGTGTTCAAGTTGTTTTCTACATCTAGGAAAGGAATAAAGATAAGACAAAAACATAACAACTTAAGTAGAAACACAGGCTGTACCATGCGTCTTAGCATGGATAACTTTCATTATAGCTTAATTCAAGCCTATGAGTGTGGCTGTAAGTCTGGGACAGTTGTTCCTATTTGGAAGGTTAAACTTCATTATTTGAAGATGTACGTGGTTTGTGTGTTTGTATTAATGGGTTCTGAGGTGTGTGTGTGTGTGTGTGTGTGTGTGTGTGTGTGTGTGTGTGTGTGTGTGTTTGAGGATTTTCATTAAAACAAAAAGTCTTGAGGATGTGACATAGGTTCAAATGGATATGACAAGAATCAACTGTATAAAAGATCAACCTGCCAAACATTAGTGTGTGCATGTAACACAAAAGCTGAAACTAGACATTAAAAAAGCTGTTCTACAAAACAGATGGGAATATTAACTTATCATAATTATAGCACTTTCCATATCTGTAAATGTGAGCTGTCTTACAGCTGAATAGTGAACTATATTAAAAATGCAGTGTGCAAACAGTTCTACTACAGGAGACACATTTGGAAAGAACTTAGCTTGTGAATTTGATAAAGAAAGGATTTTAGGATAGATATTCCACAGAATATTTGGGACAAATGAAAAGTGGGAGTAGTTACAGTAGTTGCTAGAGGAGGTCCAGTAGTGATAGAAGAGGAAAAAGATGACAATGGTAAATCTGTAGTCCTAAGGAGCTAATGGCAAGGGGGAAGGATTATGCTGGCATGTATTTACATTCCACCTAAAACTGCAGCAACATAGCGGAAGAAAATTCTGGGAGTAACAGTCAGCTTTCAGCAGGGAATATTACTTATAAGTGTGGACTGGAATTTGATTTGTAAGAGTGAAGATGTTTCTGGGGGCCTAGAAGGAAAATATAACAAAAGAGGGTAGATTTCTGAAGAAATTTGTATGCAAGATATGAATTCAGTAGTAGGTGTTTGGAGAGACTTTACATATCAAGGTACAAAAACTGGGCTGGGCTAGGCTAAACAGAATTTCAGAGGAGCATGTGCATTTATTTGAAAGTTTTGATACACACCCAGTAACTATTTCTGATCATGCGCCAATAATAACAAAAAAATAAAAAAAAAAATGCATGCTTAAACAGTAACAAGAATTATTTAGAGGGATTGGCAAATGTTAAAGTATTGCAAAATAGGAATGTCTCAGAACAAGAAAAGGAGCAACAGCAGAATGCTAAGCAGAAAATAAGGGATTACTTCGACAATATGCACTAGTTTAGAAAGGTTGCTATTAAGCAACTGTTTTTTTGATAATTTTAGAGCATAAAAACTTTTAACACAACAACTCAGGCAGCAGAAAGTGGAAAGGGCTGTCACCAAGCTTAGGGCGCCTTTAACAAGGAAGATAACAAGTGACCCTGTAGAAATATTAAAAATATTTCAGAAATGTTGTGAAAGTTTGTATAAAGCAAAAAAATATGGAAATCAAGAAAAGGTACAAATGAAATGTTTATGGAAGAATAAAATATGCCCAGGTTGGAGGTAGATGAGGCTCAATTACTAACAGTTAGGCTAGGAGGGGATCAGATAAAAATGGCTATGCATAACAAATCTACAGAAAGTCCCCAGGAACAGATGGTATTCCTGTGGAAGTTTGGAAGGAAAAAACTGATAAAAATCTGGAACGTTTTGTTTAACACTATTTTAAGAGGAGGAGAAGTATCAGCATCCTGGAAGAAGGCGGTGGTAACGGTAATACCTAAAGAGGGTAAAGATTCAACAGATCCAGCTTCATACAGGCCCATTTCAGTACTAAACCATGGTTATAAAGTGTTTGTCTGTAATGGCTAAAAGAATGGCAAAAGTAATACCAAAATGGATAGATATGGATCAGTGTGGTTTTGTGGAGGGGAGGCAAACATTTGACAATATTAATAGAACATTGATGATCCAGAGGGAAGCAAAATGTAAGAAAATACCACTTTTGTTGGTGGGATTTGATGCAGAGAAAGCATTTGACAGAGTAGACTCGGACTTCATGAACAGGGCAATGGAAGAATTTGCTTTCCATGATACAATTATAAGGTTGATTAGAAGAATATATGAGGGATCTGAGGCCCTTATTAAGGTGAGTGGGGTCCTCTCTGATAATTTCTGCTTGAGTAGAGGAACCAGGCAGAGTTGTCCGCTTTCCCCTTTGTTGTTTGCATTTTATTTAGAACCATTAGCAAAGAAAATAAGGGGTTCAGAAATTCATGGATATTAATTGGTATGGTAGTCCGGAAAAGCTGGCTGTATTTGCAGATGGTATTATTTTAAACATGACAAAAGCAGAACGAGACATTACAATGTTGTGTAACATTTTAAGACGGTTTCATATCTTCTCAGGATACTAAATTAATGAAGCTAAAACAAAGGCAATAGTGATGAATTATGTACCCACACACAAATTGGTCCAACAATATCCATATTTATGGGGACATGATAAAATGAAGCATTTAAGAGTATGGATTAGAAATGACTCTGTTGTGGCAGCTAAGGATATGTGGGAAGAAACTAAACAGATTACAAAAATTGAGAAACTGGAAGCTTTGTTATATGGATATGGATACTAAGATACAAGCCATTAAAATATTTTTAGTCCCTTTAGTCTTATACACAGGTCAGGCACATTTTTATCAACCAGAGGAGAAGCTGTCGATAGCAGTTAAAAAAAAGAGTTGAAGGATTTTCTTTTGTAAGGGAAGACAGCATGGGTCAAGTGGGATAAGATGATACTTCCAATAGAACAAGATGGATTAGGATTACCCAATTTGAGGGGGTATTTTACAGCAATACAGTTAAGGCTCTTGTACATAGCACAAGCAGAAAACTATAATTCAAAGTGGAAAGGATGATGCTGATACAGGGAGGAAGCTCAAGAAATTAGGAGAGATTGGGATTTTGGATGCAGACTCTTAAGGAGAACAACAAAATCATACAGAGTATTATATTCAAAAAATAGCAGGAAGTATTCTAAGAACCAAACCAGCACAAGAATGCAGAAAAGAGATTTTGCCAATAGGGATGAGTTTGGTCAGGGATACAGGTAATAGGCGAGGGGGGCTGGAATTTATTGGAAAAAAATGGCAAAGGAACCACGGTATTGGGAGCAAATAACTAGAAAGTGAAAGGTAGCTTCCAGTTTCTCAAGAATGGGAAGAGGCCAATAATTTATTTGGACTGCAGGTTAGAGGTTGCCTTCCATATCGAGGACTTTTATCAGAGTATAGGCAAAGAGAAAGAAATAGGGGGCTCCTGAATGAAAGAACAGCACTGGTAGAGTTTTTAATAGAATCTGTTACAGAAGCTGCCATTAAAAAAGGGATAATTAGTAAAGCATATAAAATACTGCATGGTAATTATAAGAATCAGTCAGAGGGGCTTAGAAAGGATTGGGAAGGGAGACTGGATAAGCAATTCACAAAGAGACAATGAGATGATATATGTGTATCTCCCAGCTATGCAACAAAGACTAGAAGATTTAGGATCTTTGCCTGGAAGTTTTTACATAGATATTTTTATACCCCAGGTAGACTCCAAAGAATTTTTCCTCAGGTGGATAGCAAGTATTGGAGGTGTGACAGGCGAGAAAGAGGTGGTTGGGGACATACTTTTTGGGAGTGCAATGAGCTGTGCAGAATTTAGGGATTCCCTGCAGACCACTGTGTTGGAGATGCTGGGTGAGCAGATTGGATTGACTGTGAGGAGATGATTTGTTTTGAGTTATGATACAGAATTGGAATTGCCTAGACATAGTAAAGTCTTGCTGAGTCTAATTATGGTGACTGCTAAAAAAGCAATTACTAGAAAATGGAAATCAAAGTCTAGACCAACTTTACTAGAAGTAGTGAATATAGTAACAGAGGTAAAACAACTGGAATTGGAGATCTTTAGAAAAAGGAGGGAGAAAACTACATAGGAAAAAATGTGAATTGTGGGAACAATATATGCAGAGCAGGAGTGCTGTTTAAGAGGCAGGATTTCAGTGAGCCATATAATGCGTAACTGACAATGACTGGATATATATTATAAGTGATGTACATTGTTTGCAACTAGATAAGCAGTTCACAGAGAAACAATGAAAGAATATGTCTGGGCTCCCAAATATGCAACAAAGCCTATAACGTTTAGGATCCTTGCAAGTGTTTGCATAGGTATTTTATACCCTAAACACACTCCCAAAAAATTTTACCTCAGGTAAATTGCAAACGTTGGAGGTGTGATGGGGAAGAAAGAGGTAATTGGAAACATATTTTTTTTGGGGGGGGGGTGTGATGTTGTCTGACTTTAAAAATTCCCTGCTGTCTGCTGTGTCAGAAATATTGGGTGAGCAAATCGGTCTCACTAAGGGAATTTTTTTTTTTTTTTGAGTTGTGATACAGAATTGGAATTGCCCAGATATAGTAAGGCCTTGCATGGTTTAATTCTGGTGGCTGCCAAAAAAAAACAATTACTAGGAAATGGAAATCAAAGTCTAAACCAACTGTACTAGTAGTGTTGAATATAGTAACAGAGATAAAAGAACCGGAAGTGGGTTCTTTTCAAAAAGTGTAGGAGCAAGTTACATAGAGAAAATGGGAATTCTGGGAACAATGCATACAGAATAATGTTTTGGAAGAAGAATGAGGTTTAAGGGAAGACAATAATTGAATGAGCTGTGTAATGTTTGACTGATTACGTATCACTTATAATCTATCCAGTCGTTATGTTTGCAACTGAAAATATGTCAATGTGGTTTGTTTTCATTCATATAAATGTATGATTGCCTGTCATAAATGACAATTCAATAAAAGAAGTAAGGTGTAGAAAACAGTGGTGCTACCAGTACGACTGTATTATACAGAAAACTGGGCAGTGAATGCAGAGTAATTGAGGAAGCTGGAGGTGATTGAGAGGAGATGCCTCAAACTGGTAGTAGGATCCTCACTGTCTGAGAAATGAAGACATCAGAATAAAAGCTAACATAGCGCCAATTGCATTGGTGGTCAAAAAGAACCAATTACGGAGTTTCTGGCACATGTGTAGGAGAGTAAAAGATAATCTGTGGAGGATGATATGAGAGAAGAAGGCAGAAGTCAAGAGGAAGCGAGTGTGTCCAGCAAAGAGATGACAGATTTGCATAGGAGACATCCTGTGACAGTTGAGCATGACCATCGACGAAGGCAGGGAAATGGCACAGAATCAAAAAAGTTGCCGAAAGTTGACACAACACCTTGACCCCATGTTAAAAAAGGGAATTGATTGTGTGTGTGTGTGTGTGTGTGTGTGTGTGTGTGTGTGTGTGTGTGTGTGTGTATGCCCATTTTAACAAGTGCGGTAAAGCTCTTGGAGTGTGCATGGTATACGTCTTACTGGATGTCTAGGGATTTGTTGCCCATTTTGTAAGTGCAGTAAGTCACTTGGTGTGTGGGTATGTATGGTATACACAGGAATTGTAGGGCAGTTGGCTTTTAGGTGGTGGAATTTAACATCTTACTTGTTTCTTCATCAGCATCATTTACATGTGCATCAGATCCAGTGCAATGTTATTAATTGAGAAAGAAGAGAGACATGTATAATACTCCTTTTGGATAGCAGGAGTCACTGAAAACAATGTTTTTATAAAATGCATTGCCAGAGATTATGGAGCAGAGAAATGACAGCAATCAAACAACACTGTTGCACACTGTATTTTATTAGTATTCAGTCTTTCTAATAACATCTTGTATGTTAACACATGAATCCAAGAGGAGGAGGTAGAAGTGAAACCAGTATTCTCTTATTCCACCACACTTGGTGCTTTCATCTTGGGGGGGTGGGGGGCTTATTCATGATTTTACAAAGTTAGAAAAAATAAACTGTGAAGGAATTACTGTTCAAGTATTTATATTCTGTCAGTTAATTTTGTTCAATTATTAAGTTTTGTAGAGGCTTAGTATGTTTTGCACACTAATAACAGGTGCTTTAGAGTTTTTACTTAAAAAGTATTTGGACTACACAAAACATTGATTGTATTTTTATGACTTAGCGTGTGGATTTCCAAAAACTGTAAAGGGCTCATTAAATTGCAGAGAGGGCATACTAATCAAGTAGCTTCTTTAACTTGATATGTGACTTGTTACTGTATTTAAAGAGTTGTGTGCACAATGGCAGTTTTTTTCTGATGAAGTCCATGTTATTCGAACAAAAGCACTAATTGTTGTGGAATAAAATAATCTTGTATCTGAAGTAGTTAACTTCATTTGATCAGCAACCTGTGGGTATCGAATCCGATTCTGATCCAAGCCGGCAGCTTTCCTAGCAAAGATCTGAGCTCCAAGCTCCTCCCCTACCCATAATGCCCTGCTACCTCCCTCTAACCCCCAGATCTCATTTGCCGCGCCTTCTTGAAGCATCTGAAAACGAGCTCCTAGCATTGGGTTTTGTGAGTTGAGTAGATTATTTAACTTTTTTTCCCTTAAAATCTCTAATTTCTGATTGTGTGTGATACTCCTTCTCTCCTATCTATCTGGGTAGTTTATCTTTAGCTCTATCTTTAGTTTAGTGTAAACTTAATCCCCTCCCCCCTTCCGTCTGTGTGTGAATTTGTGTGCGTTTGGGCCTAATCCTATCAGTATGTCCGAGGGCCCAAAAGCTATTTTTTCGAAATGCTCCGAGTGTGGCCATAAGCTGTACCCAGCGAATGGCCACACTCAGTGCGTTATTTGCCTGGGTGTGGACCATCTCTCTTCATGCTGCACTATCTGTGCAGCCTTCAACCCCACGGCTTTGAGGGATAGGCGGACTAAGCTAGTCCTCGCGGGCCTTTTGCCCCCGGATTCAGCTTCATCCGCCTCCTCCTCCGTGGCGCCAGCCATGGCTGCGGCTGCCCCACCGACCGTTCCCGCTCCCCTGGCCGGGATTCAAACTCCCTCTTTGGCTCAGGAGGAAAGGGAACAGAGAAAAAAGGATAAGAAGGATAAAGAGCGGGAGAGAGACAGGCATCGTAGCCACAAGAGGCGGGCCGATTCAGCTCCCTCAGCCCCGCCATCTAAGCAGCGTGCCTCCCCTCTTAAGGTCTCTGGGTCTTCCCCCTCCAGGCTTCGTTCTCCACGTTTCTCCCCGGAGCTGGAGGAGGAGACCCGATCACCTTCGAGGTCGTCCAGGCGGCCTTCCCGGCCAGCCTCGGCAGCCTCTTCCAGGTCAACTAGAAGTTTATCTGACGCGGACATGGATCGGATGATGCATCGATTTCTTCAGGCCCAGCTGCAGATGGGAGTGCTCTTGCCCACCGGGAGGGAGCTTGACCCCATTTTTTGCCCCCATTGCTCCTTCTCCGACCCACTACCGGGGTTTGGAGCTATCAGATCCGAGTAGCTTCGGAGCCGGGGTGGTGTCAGCACCGACAGTGTTTCCTACTTCGGCTCCGACTGTACCTTCAAGCTTGTCAGATCACTTTTCAGATCCAAGCTCTCGGGACCGTGAGATGAGCATCTGATCCGGAGGGGTTAGTGTGCCTTCGGCTCCATTGAGGTCGGATCGCACTGCCCTTTCGGATACAATCGGGTCATCTCCGGCACCAATCCACGCTCCGGATCCGAGGGGACTGCTTTCGGATCCTAGGGAGAGCAGCTCACCCTCGGCATTCGACGTCGTGGAGAGGGTCCTTTCGAGGGATTCGAGGTCCCAGGCTCTGGCTACGGATCCACCCACCATTCCCTCTCAGATGGGCCTGTTTTCCATCATTCTGCCACAGGAACAGCCTGCGCCTACGTCCCAGATGGTTCCCATGGAGGAACAGGACATTGTTGGTGAGTCCTCCTCGGACAGCACCCCCCGAGGAGGTCCCTCACAAACGTAAGTGCAAGAGGAGGCACTTGGACTCACCCGAGTCCCTCACAGAAGAGACGGACTTGGAGGAAGGGGAAGGTTCCCCCAGGTCACCCCCCCGAAGATGTCTCCTTTGGTAACATTATGGAAATGCATCGTATTAGAGGGGGTAGTCAGCCCAAAAGCCTTCCTCGGACGAGTCTGTCTTTCTGGAGGCGTTTGACGCAGGCCCATCTACCTCTTGGGTTTCCCCTCCCGCCGATCCCCTGGTGGACCTCATAACTACCAGGGCATGGAAGGAGCCAGACACTGTGGAGCCAATACCCAAGAGACCGGACAGGATACTCAGCCCCCCCCCCACAGACAGGACAGTTTGGAGCAAGGGTGCCCCTGTAGATGCCATGGTGGTGGCGGCTGCCACCAAGAAGGAATTGGCACAGGAAAGTTCCTCTGTACATCCTCCAGACAAGGAGTCTCGGACGATGGACCGCCTTGGAAAGCGGAAGTTCGCTTCAGCGACCTTCTCTGTAAGATCACTGAATTATATGGCACACGTGATTCGACTACAGCGAGACCTAATCAAAGAGTACGCTGTGTCACCCCCAGAGTCCATGTCGACCGAGGACAAACGGACCTTCTCAGCACAAATGGTCACTCTTTAAGTCCATCACAAATACCTCTATGTTGCTTCTCTCCCATGCCACGGAGGGGGCGGCTAGAGCCAGCGGAACAGGCATTGTCTTACGACGACAGGCCTGGCTCCGTCTCTGCTACTTTGCGGAACCCTTTTAGACGTCCTTCGCGAATGCCCCCTTTGGACGGTTCTACGCTTTTCGGCAAAGCCATCCGCAATACGCTACTCCAGAGCAAGGAGGACGGGAAAACGTCTGCCGTCGGGATCCGCTTCTCGGCTCCTCAGAGGTCCTTCTCCAGGAACCAAAGAGGACAGAAGAAGATGTGGTTCCGGAAATCCCAACAATCCCGTTTCATTCCGGATCCCTCGTCCTTCAGAGGCAGAGGAGGACAGGGTGGACACTGGCCCAGAGGCAGGGGGGGGGGACAAAGAATTTTGGGTCGAGGGAACCCTTTTCCGATCGACCCATGCAGCAACCCTGAGGGGTTGCCCGACTGCTCCTCTCTGGAGGCAGTTGGGGGGGGCTGCTTCTCAGAACATCTAGCACATTGTGGGAGTCCATTATGATAGATCGCTGGGTGCTCTGGATCATATCCAGAGGTTACTCAATTCCATTCCTAAATACTCCCCCCTAGTTGGAACACCTCCCCGATGTACCACCCAATCAGAAGGAGGTAGCAGCCCTCAAAGTAAACGAACTTCTAGAAAAAAGAGCCATCCAGCACGTCCCCCCCAGACAATCTGGATCAGACTTTTACTCCAGGTTCTTTTTGGTGCCAAAAAAGACGGGGGACCTACAGCCAATTCTCGATCTCTCCACACTGAACCTGTCAGTTGCCAAAGAGAAGTTCCGGATGGTCACCATTCAGTCCATTCTCCCACTGTTACAGGAGAACGACTGGATGTGCTCCGTAGACCTCAAGGATGCGTACTACCATGTTCTAATGGACAGGTGATCCAGGAGGTTCCTCCGCTTTCGGCTGGGAGCCAGCCATTGTCAGTTCAGGGTCCTACCCTTCGGTCTCACCATAGCCCCCAGGGTGTTCACCAAGGTCATGGCAGTTGTAGCGGCCCACCTGAGGCTTCAGGGAATTCAGGTCTTTCCTTACCTGGATGACTGGCTCCTAGCCGCCCCCACCAGGCATCTACTATGTTCAGCGAGAGACTATTTCCTACATCTCGCCTGCTATCTAGGGATCACGATCAACCACAAGAAATCCTCCCTTCAGCCTACTCAAATTTTGGATTTCATAGGGGCCAGGATAGACACAATTCAGTCCAAAGTCGTTCTGACGTCGGACAGACTTCGCAATCTAAACCTGCATGTTTTGGCTCTTCTTCAGTCCTCTGCTCCTCCAGCAGAGTTAGTCCTGAGGGCTCTAGGGTCCATGGCAGCGGCCATCAACTTGTCTCCGCTCACGCGTCTTAATTTGAGGATTCTCCAATGGACCTTACAGGTCCAGTGGTCCATTCTGCTTCATCCCTTGTCTGCTCCTGCTCCTATTCCTCTCAGCAGAGTTTGCAGGGAATCTCTACTTTGGTGGCTCCATTCCAAGCACCTCCGGGAAGGGCGCCCTTTCTCCATGTCCCCACCCCAAGTCACAGTGACCACGAACGCGTCTCGCCTCGGGTGGGGGGGCATTGCATGGGCAGCACCGTCCAAGGCACGTGGACTCACATAGAGACCTTTTTGCATATCAGTGTCCTGGAGATGAGGGCGGTGCTTCTAGCGTTGCAAGCCCTCCATGCCCTTCTTCCTCTGGGGACTATTGCAGTTCAAACAGACAACATGGCAGTGGTCTGGTACATCAACAAGCAAGGGGGAACCAGATCTTACCCACTTTGCCGGGAGGCCATGAGAGTGTGGGAATGGGCGATATCCACCAACCGCTTTCTCATAGCAATGCACATACCGGGTCGGTCAAACATTCTTGTGGACAAGCTGAGTCGGACTATCCTCTCACCCTACGAGTGGTCTCTGAACCCCTTAGTAGCGAAACAGACCTTCCTCAGATAGGGTCAACCTTGCTGCGATCTGTTCACGTCGCCTTCGAACGCAAAGTGCAGGGAGTTTTTCGCTCTAATACCCCCACATGGGGAAAACCCCAGAGACGCTCTGATTCACGCTTGGCCATCCGGTCTTCTTTATGCTTATCCTCCTCTTTCATTGATGACGAAATTCTTGCAGAAAGCTCGTCGATTGGGGAGCAGAGTTATCCTCATAGCCCCATTCTGGCCTCGTCAAACATGGTTCCCTTGCCTACGGTCTCATCTAGTGCATCCTCCCTGGATCTTAGATCCCCTTCCGGATCTGATTTCTCACACCCTGGGATTGAAGACCCTCGAGCTGGACAACCTCAAGCTTTCGGCTTGGTTCATCCAGTTCCCTTGATAGCTAGGACTCCCGGTATCTCATCCTCAGTTAAAGCCATTCTGGTGGCCACTCATAAACCTTCTACCAGAAAAGTCTACAAGAGTAAATGGAAATGTTTTTCGGTCTGGGCGGAGCATAGGAATTTGGACCCCTTTGCGGCTCCTATTCCAGCAGTCCTCGATTTTTTATCTCAAATCTTCCCTCAGGGAGCTAGCTTCTTCAACTGTTAAAGTTCAACTGGCAGCAATTTCCCACTTTCACATTGGAAACAAATTTGGCCCCCTAGCATCATCTAAGATCTGCAAGACCTTTCTGAAAGGTACTTTTCTTTTGAGACCCCCTGTTAAGGAAGCAGTCCCTCCATGGGATTTAACCCTAGTTCTCCAGGCTCTGACTGGTCCTCCCTTTGAGCCTGCAGCTTCAGTGACTTGAAGTATGTATCTTGGAAAACGACCTTCCTGATTGCCATTATTTCAGCTAGAAGAATATCAGAGCTTCAGGCTCTTTGCAGTAAGCCCCCATACATCATTTTTCATAAAGATAGAGTTTCCCTCAGGACTAACTCTCTTTTCTGCCTAAAGTGGCTTCCGAAGCCAATATCAACCAATCTATCAACCTGCCTGTCTTCTTCCCTAATTATCAAAGCAAAGGAGAGCATAGACTCCATTGCTTGGATGTGCATAGACAGTTACGATTTTACTTACACACAACGGTTGTTTTTCAAAAATCAGAACAGCTCTTTGTTTCATTTGCTAAGTCCTGTCTGGGTAAACCAGTGACTAAGGTAACCTTAGCTAGGTAGATTTCACAATGCATTCTCCTTGCATACAGAAGCTCTGGTCGACCTGAGCCCGTGCGGGTTCGGGCACACTCTACCCGTTCTGTTGCTACATCTGCGGCTTTCTGGTCGAGGGTCCCTTTGGATGACATTTGTTCAGCTGCTACTTGGGCTTCCTCTCACACTTTCATTACACATTATAAATTGGATCTGATTTCCAGAGGAAGGGCATCCTTTGGCTCTGCAGTGCTCCGGAATATCCTCCCATAAGGGCCTCCCAAGTTGTTGGTAGATGGGGACTCTGTCCCACAGGTTGCTGATCAAATGAAGTTAACTGCTTCAGATAAAGAAGTTATGTACTCACCATAACGTTCCATCTGAGTAGGTAACTTCATTTGTCTGCAACCAACCCTCCCTCCATCCCCCTGACCTGTAGTTCATCCTTGAAGGATCATGGTATGTCACTTTCCAGATGACACCAGGTTGGGATGTTCATATAGTTTTTCCTTGTGTTATAGTAGTGTTCTAGAATACTATGGCAAACTCGATCTGAGGGTTAGAGGGAGGTAGCATGGCATTATGGGTAGGGGGAGGAGCTTGGGGCTCAGATCTTTGCTAGGAAAGCTGCTGGCTCGGATCCGAATCGGATCCGATACCCACAGGTTGCAGACAAATTAAGTTACCTACTCAGATGGAACGTTATGGTGAGTACATAACTTTTTTTTCACTTCTGCCTCCTCCTTTTGGGTTCTTGGTCGGATTATTTCATTTTTTGTTAATATGTTAACACATACTTTTAATGTTTTTGAGTCAAATTACAAAAAAAGTTTGTAGTATAACATGCCCAGCTTAGTGTGTTACACTACTCCTGATTCAAAAAGAACTCTGCTTTTTTGGCATATGGTAATGTGGAATGGCAGAGCCCTACATCTGATTTCAAAATGGGAATCAGGTGCTTTACGTCTCACCAGTGTACAAGACAGAATCAGTGGTGAAACTCTTTGATATAAGTGGCCTTCTTGGTGTGGTGGAAGCTTCACCTGTATGTGTAAGCAGGTAATGAAGGCAGTACTGAGTGGACACTGGACTGCTTGCAGTAGTCCAACATGCAGATAGAGCTGTACTACAGCTAACCAGAGTCTGGGTTGGATGCCTGTGACCACACACGTGCAGTACTGAATAGTGTAAGATGTCCCCTAACATCCTTGGGGTACAGCTTGTTTCGCCATTTTTAAAAATGTATGGAATTACCTGTTTGTATAGTGGTCATACACCCATGGCCGTCCTCCTGGAAGTAGTAAATATAGCCATGACAGCCATGCTGGACATCATGCCTGCATGCACTTGTAGGTCTACAAATGGAGCTGCTGTACTGAATTGTTTTTTGGCAGAGCAGATCCACCTGTAAGATGAAACTGTTGCTGACGGCAGACTCACTGCTTGCAGTGGCTGATAACTTCATTTACACTCAGCAACACACCCTGCACCCTCACCCCCACCCACCTTATAGGGTCCTCAGATTTCAGATATGCCCAGAGAAGGTAATACACTTCCTTAATATGTAATTCTTCTGAATTGCATTATTTACCTGTGCGTGGTAGCAATTCCCTACTGAGATATTGAATTTGGTAGATCCTGCCTCTTGGGATGATGTCATCCTTTGGGTGTATTATGAGGGTGGAATGGCAAAGGCTGTGCACCTGAGCATCCAAGTGGTCCAGATTATGTGGAACGCTCTGCATTTAATGATGAGTGAAGCCACTGTTCCGCATTGAACAGCTGTTGCTCAGCTACATGGATTCTGATTGGTTTGTGTACCACAATTACTGCCAATCGGCATAGCAGTATGCAAACCATTGCATAGCTCTGCTGCCCTTCCACATTGCACAGCGTTGGCTGTGCTGTGCAGATTTTGATTGGCTGAGCCCTTGTTCACTGCTCTTATTACCAATCACATATAGGAGAAGATGGAGCAAATCTGTGGAGGTCGGCTTAGAGTGCATTGGAATTTCTTCTTGCTTAACTTTTTTATATTTCTTGTTTTCTTTCAAGAAAAATGACGCCGCTGCTCAAAGAGTAAGTGATGAGTATTAGTAATAACGCTAGGTTTAATAAATATGCCAGTGTCTGCTTCTCCCCAAAAAGGTGGCGTGACTTTTTATTTCTACAGATTTTAAAATCTGTGGAGTGTTGTGTTCTATAACCATCGTAACCATAACGTCTGTATTTTGCTTGTGTAATTTCTTCTTCCCTTTGGATGGTTTTGGTTATTCAGATTCCTTATGTGTGAAATTACACCATTCCTATGCGTGAATGCTAGCACAGAGATAGATCATTTATCATGTCAGTTAAAATGCAGCTTTAGAAGATTATTGATTTATTATAATTATTATTATTATTGGTATTATCATCATAGTGTGAATTTCTTCAAGACAAGCCTAGCACTGTGCTTGTTTCATAGGGACTGGATTTGTTATAGTTTACAAGAATTGTGTGAATATCATATTTCTCAGCTCTCCCTGATTTTGCAGAATTTCTTGATTTTGCCTAACACTGTTGGTCTGTTCCTCGTAAAAGTAGTGGTTTTCTTCTGGCAAACCACTGATTGCAGTCAATGAAATAATGTCACACATATACTATATATGCTTTAAAAATGCGCAGCAATGTCAAACCTGTTATTCTAGCAACTTTATAAGTGCATATTGTGTTGTGTAAGTGATAAACAGGAAAATTAAGATGTTACAGCGTGACTTGGTTGAATGCAGGGAAGGAAGTGCTTACCCACCACCTAAAGTTACACACAATAAACAGGAACTTGAATTGGTTAATAGGAATTATGTTGAGGAGATGGAAGCCAATGTTAGTGGTGATAATGACATTAGTCACCCTTTAGATGGACCCCCTTTAAGGAAAAGCGAAAGGATAGCCCAGAAACAAGGGCATCCAGTACACTACTATTCTTACCGTCCTCGAGGGGGGGCAGATTCAGGGGGAGGGGTTGGAATTCCAGTTCCAATTAAATACATTATTCTCTGTAGTTCCTAGTTCAGAGGTTGAGACCTATGCTGTGCATTTTTTGCTACTCTGATATTTTAGAATCTGACTTCAGCTACTAATTTTCAACCAAGCCCAAATGCTTACTAATTCCATAAGAGAACTATTCATGAAATTGATTTTTTTTAATTACTTTTGCTGCTTTGTTGTACACAGGGTAATCATAAAACATACATGCATGTACACATGCCAATAATATTGTCGCTCGTCCCTCTCTAACATAGATGACAAGCAGGCGGGCTATTTGGTTTAGATGCTTTAATACATAGAAATACATCAGGATGGATAGCAGCATCATAAAATATAAACTGGTTAGCAGACAGGCCTTACATACATACATGCTTACATCTCTACAGCTTACTACAAAATGGCAGTCAGACTTGCATGTGCTGAGTAATTATACATTTGTGCAAGCCCTTGGGTAGCTTCTTAAAGGTACACACACACACACTGATCAACATCCTCCCTCTTAAAAAGATTGCCCTTGGTAAAAACAACATTAGAGCTAGACATGCATTATTATAGACATTAGAAACAAAACACAGTGTTCATGTCCAAGTTGCCATGTCTCTGTTACATGGTTTGGAGATACTACCAAATCTCGTAACATAACACTCTGAACTGAATTTAGCAACAAGGATAGTCTTCAGTGAACAACTCGTATCTGGAACTTCTGGATTCATCACAGGAACAGGAATATTCTCTGGAACTTCCTTAGGAATTGAATCACTGGACAACTCGCTCTGAGATAGTCATTCTCACAGGATATCTGCTGTGGTATAGGCTCAGACACCGGTTTCAAACGTTTCCGATTCTGCCTAAACTCTGCTTCTTGTGATTCCACAGTGTATGATCTCAGCTCTTGGCAAATATTCTTCACAACTCCAATCCAGTCATAACCTTTGGACAGTTGCATCCTTACCACTTCTTCTTGTAATAGATTGAGCAGTTTACTGGTTTTATCATAGTAGGACTTCAGGGTTAAATGCTTCTTCAACAGATTGCCTTTCACTGACCTGTTGTTCTTGACATGTGGAACCAACAATTGACTACTGATTGATAATGTGGTTCTGGCTTGTCTCGACAAAAGTCTCTGAGCAGGTGAACCAAGATGTTTATCACAAGAAACATTTCTGAGATCCAAGTGATTCAGGAAAACATCACTATTGTCTCATTTTGACTTCTCTAGTAACTGTTTTGTACTTTGAACTGGACGTTCTGCCAAACCATTTGACTGCGGGTACTCATGGCATGATTAAAGTCCCATTCTTCGGCAAATCTTTTGAACTATTGGCTTGTAAACTGTGTGGCACTGTCAGAAATAACTTTGTGTGGACTACCATGGACTGCAAAATGTCACTTTGTCTTAGTAATGACAGTACTGGATGCTAGGTTAGGAAGTAGGTTACTCTTGAAGTAATTGGAATAAGAGTCTGCTAACATCAGGTAATGTTGGCCATTCCACTCGAAAATGTCAGTAGCTGCTGTCGACCAAGGTAGTTCAGGAATCCGGTTTAGCTGAAGTGGTTCCTTCTGTTGATGTGGCTTAAAACTTTTACACACGGAACAAGATAAAAGTGCGCTCTCAATGTCCTGTGATATAGAAGGCCAAAATACTGGACCTGTCTCCCTTCTTTTGGTAAAGTCGGCTCCTGGGTGACCACGATACAAGATAGTAATGTACTCTTGTTGCAAGGACTTAGGAACGATTACTTTTTGGACCTTTCATAATGATACCTTTGTCAGAGAAAATCTCATCTGTGGATGGAAAATAAGGTTGCACTTCTTGAGGTAAACTAGATTGCTTTGATGGCCATCCTTGTGTAATGAAGTGGTTGAGCCTTTGTAAAATTGGATCTGCGCCTGTGTGATCTCTCAGCTCATCAAGATGCGTGGAAGAAAAATATCTCACTTCCATCATTTCAGAATCAAGGTTCTCATTCTCATGCTATTCTGTGGTATTTCTGGTCGATCTGGATAGTGTATCAGCAAGATAGAGAAGTTTGCCTTTATTGTAGACAACAGTGAAATTACACTTTTGCAATCTTGGCATCATACGTTGCAGTCTGGCTGGAGCTGAATGCATAGGCTTTCTCAAGGCAGTGACTAGAGCTTAGTGGTTTGTTTCAATCTGGATAGGTCTACCATAAACATAATCGTGGAACTTTGAACATGCAAACCCAATTGCCAGAAGCTCTTTCTCTATCTGAGCATACTGCGTTTCAGTTTGGGTAAGTGTTCACGATGCATAGGCAACAGGTGGATCCTCTTGTAGAATGACTGACTACACCAAGACAAAATCTCGAAGCATCACATGAAAGAGTAACTGGTTTGTGAACATCGGGTCTATATTAGATCCATGAACACTTAAATGTTCGGATCGAACAGTTAAGCGTTTGAATTTCTTTAAAAATTAAAAAAAAAAATTAGAAGTGAAAAAAAACTAAAGGGTTTAAGCAGGGGGGCAAGACCCCTGCACCCCCACACCCCCTGCTACTTAAATATACCAACTCCAAGATCACGCTACAGTGTAGAGAATCGGAAATTTCCCATTTCCGCACTGTAGTTCACTGAAGTGCGTTCTCGGAGTTGGTATTTTTAAGTAGCGGGGGGTGTGGGGGGGTGCAGGGGAGCTTGTCCCCCCTGCTACAACCCTTTCATTTTTTTTTTGTTTTATTTATTTTTTTACAACTTTGAACGTTTAACTGTTTGGTCTGTTTTGGTTGACCTTTACAGATTAGAACATTTAAGCGTTCGTCGTCGTAATATAGACCCTGAACGTTATAGTATCTGAGAATTGGTGGACTAGCAGTTTTTTGTTTCAGGACTTCAAATGCTCTTCTTTGTTGCTCAAACCAAGACCATGCTACATCTTTACGTGTCAGCTCTGTGAGTGGTGATGAAAGTTGGCTTAAATCTTGGATGAACTTGCCTAGATAGCTAACCATGCCAAGAAAACATTGCAGGGCTTGAACATTGTCTGTTGCTGGCATCTTGAGAATGGCTGTTTGCTTTGAAGGGTCTGGTCGTAGGCCTTAACTGGTGAATAATTTAAGTAACCTCTTGTAGCCTGAATTTGCATTTCTGTGGATTGAGCTAAAGTTTCACTTGACTTGCCCTTTCCAGAACTTTTCTGAGGTTTCTGTCATGCTCAGCTTCAGCATGACCTCCTACTAGTATGTCATATAATAGCACAAGGATACCCAGAAAAAATTATCTCAATTGCACACTGAAAGACTTCACTTGTAGAATTTATTTTTAAGTGGCATTCTCAAAACTCTGTACCTGCCAAATGGAGTACTGAACGTAGTGAGCAATGATGATTTCTTGTCGAGCTGAATTTGCCAAAGTATGAGCTCTCTGCATCTAAGACAGAAAAAACAGTGGCCTTTGGCATAAAGGCTACGACTTCTTCAACTGTGCACATTGGATGATGGGGTCTTTTTAGTGCTTTGTTCAAATCTTGTGGATCAATACATATTCTGATGTCATCTGAGCTTTTCTTATGAGCTACCACCATGGAAGATACCCAATTGGTTTTAGTTGCAACTGGACAAATCGCACCTTGTCACACCATTTTATCTAACTCTGCTTTGACTCTGTCCTGCATGGCTATTCGAATTTTTCATGCTGGGCTGATAACTGGACTGACATCTGGATCTAACTTCATGGAGTACATAACTGGAAGCTTCCCTAATTTGTCTTTGAAAAGGTTAGCATAGGCAGAAAATTGTACTGAATGAAATTAGAATAGTGATCTTTTAAGCTACCATGATGGACTTCCTTATTAAATGAAAACAGTCCCTTTTTCAAACTGTCTCTGAGCCCAAATAATGACTGGATGTGCCTCTTGACCACATAAAATAACAAGTTGTAGCTTCTTCCAGCAGAGTAACATGAAAGCACCACTGAACCTTCAGTTTGAATTTCTTCATCTCCGTAAGGAACAAGCTTCACACACATTGCCAAATCAAGCCTTTCACCATGACACAGTCTAGCAAATGTTTCTGCTGACATAACATTGCACTTGGAACCTGTGTCAACTTTACGCTGTGTGGGTTTTCCATTTATCCGAACAGGACAAAATACTTCATTCTTTGTCCTGAAATCTACTGCATTGACGGTTTCATGAAGCACTGACGCACCATACACATAAAGAGTAGGGTTGCAGCTCTCTAATTGATCAACTCGTTTCTTAAAATGTTCCCTTTTAATAAAAGAATGCGAGCCTTTTGATTTATAAAACCTTTTGAAATGATTCCATTTATTGCATTTGTGACACAGTTGACCAAAAGCTAAACATTTCTCCCTTGTAGGTTCATGATTTCCACCATAGTTATGCCAGTTGGAAATGAAACTGGGTTGGGGCCCATGTTTTGAGTTTGCTGACTCATTCTTATGCTGCACTGAGACTATGCGAACTCTGGAATTCGCTGGAAAGCTCTGGGGTTTACCAGTGAGTGCTGCAGGGGCTACAGTTGCTGCCATGTGCTTGGGCCTTTTTCTTTTAAATACATGCTGCATACTGTCAACATGAGCTTTGTCACTGTGCATTCTAGAGCTGTTCTCATTTGTAAGTATGTTTGTGTGCTTTTCTGTGAGCTCGTATATCTGACAAATCTCAATGGCCTTATTCAAAGTTAAATCACTGTCACAAAGCAAAATCTTTCTTACAGCATCATCATCATAAATACCACACACAGTTCTGTCCTTTATCAACTCATCCCTTAAGTCACCAAATCTGCATGTTTTAGCTTTGTTTCTCAAGTCGGTTATATATGCTGCAAAAGTTTCACAAGGCTTTTTGTCCCTTGTATAAAATTAGTGCCTTTCCATTGTAGCATTTGTTTGGGGGTTACACCTTTCTCTAATTTACGTTTTAAGCACTCAGGGTCCCCCCTTGACTCAGCCTGTATAACACTATGACAGTTTTCCCCCCTCTCCTGTACAGATAGCAGGTGCATACACAAATGAATGATGTTATGTAGTCCAATCTCGCCTTCATTCTTACCCGTGGGTTTGGAGAAAAACCTTGGCTCAGACTCTGCCATACTCTAGCTCGAAGTCTTCAATTGGCTCGTGGCTAAGAGGTATCCCATCATGCAACAGGTCTATTCCCCAGATCTCATTTGCCGCTCGTTACACTGAGACGTGGTCTCGCTTTTGGCCGTGGCTAAGTGTACTGTTTATAAACTTTTTATAAACTTTTGACTTGTTGCTCAAAAAAGCTATATTCATAGCTCTGTGTGTGTGATAGTGGTGTTTTACTGCCTTTATTTTGTTTCTATTGCTGTTTTTTGTTGCCTTGGCATTGGCCGTTTTGATATCCCATTAATTTCCTTTCCCCACGGGCTAGGCCTGTTTAAGTTAGAAGACCTAGTCCTCCCCATTGTTTCTGTGTGGTCTTTGGTTTGGTGCTCCATTCTGTTAGCGTTTAGTGTTCTTGTGTCTGGCTAGTGGTGCTATCCTGCCTTTGTTTCCCCGGACTAGGCCTGTTAAGTTAGAGGACCAAGTCCTCCCTGTTGTTTTTCCCGCCGGTTTCTAGGCCGTCTTAGTTAGAGGCTCTGTTTCTCGTGTGGGGTTAGTTGGGTCTAGTGTGTGTATGTATTACTTTGTTCCTTGCAGCATGTCCAAGGATTCTAAGGAACACAGGTCTTCGGGCTTTAAAAAGTGTGTTGAATGCAACAATAAAATGTCTTCGACTGATGGGCACTCTGTGTGCGTGTACTGCTTGGGGGCTATTCACCTCCAAGAGTCCTGCTTGTTTTGTCATTCCTTCAGTCCCCATGTGCTACAGGAGAGGAAGAACAAGCTCATTTTGAAAGGACTGCTTAAACACTCCTTCGAGGAAGACTTGGCTAAGTCTTCCAGTGCATTATCCTCTCCAGCTAAAAAGGACAAAAAGACTTCTAAGAAGCGCTCTCTGGCTCCGTCTGTTTCTTCGGAGCCACCAGAGAAAGTTGCTAGAACAGCTTCTCCTTCTTTGGTTCCATTGCCGTCAGTGCCAACAGAAGGTAGTGTCTTGACTAAGTCTGTATTGGCTCCCAGCCTTTCAGAGCCAGTCACGGATATTTTGGTTCGGAGCCAGTCTCCAGTTGTTTGACCGGTTTCTCCTTCACGCAAGTCCCCTTCGTAGGGAGATCCAGATCTCCAACATTATCCTCCAGGTCTTCCAGGACCCTTTCCGATGAGGACGTTGATAGGGTGGTCAAGAAACTGTTTCAGTCATCGGTGTTGGCCAAATTGATTTCGGCTCCGACCCAGTACGCTCTGGAGCCTATGGCCTCTTCATCCTTTGTTGTTCCTCCTCCGAGCCTTTCTCGGCCTTCGGAGCCAGAGTTGTCTGTTCCGTCGGTTGCCGTTAGGTCGGTTCCAGTTGCCTCGCCTCTCGGTTCTGATTTCCACTCTGACCCCGTCGGCTCCATCCATGGGGTCGAGGGTCCACGGTTCTCCCGTTGGACCTGAGGGGGAGGGATCGGATTTATCTTCATCGGTTCCGAGCCTTCCTCTCAGTGCTTCGGCTCGAGTAAGCTTGGACCCGACATCTACTTTGGACCTCATCTCCTCGGTGCCAAGGGCTACTACTGTTTCCTCTACAGTTAGTCAGCCTTTGGAGCCAGGGGGATCAGCCTTCGAGGTTATGAGGAGTGTGCTGGCCAGGTCATCAGCTGCATCCTACGGCACCGATACTCTGCCTCCTCCAGCACCGGTGTCAGTTTTGGGTCATGCTCTATTC
Source organism: Protopterus annectens (assembly GCF_019279795.1). Taxonomy (NCBI): domain Eukaryota; kingdom Metazoa; phylum Chordata; order Ceratodontiformes; family Protopteridae; genus Protopterus; species Protopterus annectens. Next base: position 1,132,088,629 of record NC_056737.1, read on the forward strand.
ATGGGCAGCGGAGGCCCTAAGCCTCAGGATACCTTCATGAGTGGTCCCCAACTTTCTGACATCTTCCCATAGTTTTTGCCTGAGGAACCCGCCAGGAAGAGATTGTGTAAGAGGAAACACCTTGACTCCCCGGATGAGTCTCTCACGTCGGACACCGACCTCGAGGAGTCAGACAGTCCCCCAAGTCGTCTTTTGAAGATATCTCTTTTTCAGATATCCTGGAGATCTTGAAGCAGAGAGGCGGCTGGCCCACCAAATCCCCTTCTGATGAGGAGTCGGTGTTCCTGAAGGCTTTCAAGTCTCAACCCTCCCACTCTTGGATTTCTCCCCCTTTTGATGAGCTACTAGATCTTGTCTGTTGAAAGGTGTGGGAAACTCCTGACACTGTGGAACCGGTCCCTAGGAGACCCAATAAGTTTTTGTCCGCCCCCTCTGACAAGGAATATCTAACTAAAGGCGTCCCAGTAGATGCCAAGGTGGTGACAGCGGCCACCAAGAAAGAACTTGCTGAAACTTCGCCTACCGTCCATCCGCCTAACAAGGAGTCCCGGGCTATGGACAGGTATGGGAAGCATGTGTTTACCTCAGTGGCCTTTACACTGCGGTCGCTGAACTACTTGACACATTTTACAAGGCTCCAGAGAGATCTCCTAAAAGAGCTAGGAGATTCTCTACAGGGTAACATTTCTGATGCCGTGGCACAGAAGGTCAATGCACAGATGTCTACCCTAAATTCCCTTACCAACTCCTCCATGAGGCTGATCTCATACGCAGCTGAAGGAGCGAGTAGGGCAGCGGGTTCCGGAGTCTCTCTTAGGAGACACTCCTGGATGCGCCTGTGCAATTTTGCAGAGGCCTTCAAGTCTATGTTCACCAACGCCCCCTTTGATGGTTCATCGTTGTTCGGAACCAAGGTGAAGGACAGTCTCACTAGGTGCGAACAGGAAGGAAAAACCCTGTCTGCCGTGGGAGTCCATTTTTCCATGCCTTCCAGACCATACCCCAAGGGCCAGAAGGGTGGGAAAATGTGGTTCAGAAAGTCGCAGAGGTTTTTTCAAGGTGCACAAAGTGATTCCCCCTCCGGAGGCAGGGGAGGGGTGGAAATTCAGGTAGATGCTGCCGTAGAGACAGAGGAGGCCCACGTAACCAGGGGGACCGTGATTCCGTTCGTGGTTCTCCCTACAAGCGCTCCTGAAGGGAGGTCCAACTGTGCATCTTTGGAGCCAGTTGGGGGTCGCATTTCTTTATACCCAGAAGCCTGGCAAGACGTCACCCAAAATGAGTGGGTATTAAAGATAATTTCCAGAGGTTATCATATTCCATTCTTTTCTCCTCCCCTACCAACCAAGAGAATCAAAGACATTCCACCCAGTCACAGGGATTCCGCAACTTTAGAAATAAAAAAGTTGCTTTCAAAGGGAGCCATCCAGCCTGTCCCCACAGACCAAGTAGGATTAGGGACTTACTCCAGATTCTTTTAGGTGCCGAAAAGAACAGGGGACCTGAGACCCATCTTGGATCTCAGCCGATTGAACCTTCATGTACAAAAGTCCAAGTTCCGCATGGTCACCTTACAGTCAATACTCCCTCTGTTAGGAAAAGATGTGCGGATGTGCTCCATCGACCTCAAAGATGCTTACTACCATATATCAGGATGGACAGAGCATCGAGAAGTCATCTATGCTTTTCCGGCTGGGAGCCAGTCATTTTCGGTTTCGCCCTCTGCCTTTTGGTCTCACCACAGCCCCCAGGGTGTTCACCAAATGCATGGCAGTGGTAATGACTCACTTGAGACATCAGGGATTCCAAGTGTTTCCATACCTGGATGACTGGCTCCTTTCTGCCACCACCAGGCATCTACTGTTACAGACCAGGGACTCCACCATTACACTGTGCCAAAGGTTAGGGATTACTCTAAATTGGGAAAAATCTGCCTTGTTGCCCTCGCAGCGTGTCACTTTTATCGGCGCCGAGCTAGATACGGTGCTCATGAGGGCCTTCTTACCAGAAGAGAGAATTCAGGCTCTACAACAGCAGGTGTTTGCCTTACTACCATTGAGGAAGGTCAAGGCAAAAGTGGTCCTCAAGTTATTAGGGACCATGGCTGCCACGATTATGCTAGTTCCCCTTGCCAGACTACACATGAGGGTTCTTCAGTGGCTGCTTTTCACCCAATGGTCACTACAGCATCTTCCGCTCTCCCATTCTATTCTGATTACAGACACGTGCAAGCGGGATCTATGCTGGTGGCTTCAGGCCAGCAATCTCAACGTGGGCAAGCCTTTTGTCCCATCTTCTCCAGTTGCCACGGTGACCACGGATGCCTCCCAGATCGGGGGGGGGGGCATTATCTTGGCAGGACTGTCCAAGGCATGTGGCAAGATCACGAGACCCATTTGCATATCAATGTCTTGGAGATGACAGCAGTGCTATTAGCATTGCAAGCACTTCAGAGCTTTCTCCCTCTAGGGACAATTGCAATCCACTCAGACAACATGTCAGTGGTATGGTACCTGAACAAACAGGGAGGAACCAAATCATAGCCCCTTTGCAGAGAGGCACTTCGAGTTTGGCAGTGGGCAGTGTCTTCCCAACGCTTTCTAGTTGCAAGAGATATACCGGGGAAGTCCAACGTAATAGCCGACAGGCTGAGCAGAGCTATCCTAATGCCTCACGAGTGGTCCCTGAACGATTATGTTGCGGAAGAGATATTCCACAGATGGGGTCAGCCTTGCTGCGATCTATTTGCCAGCCCCCCTCAATGCCAAATGCAGAAGCTACTTCAGACACAGGGATGCTCTGGCTCACGATTGGCCCTCCGGTCTTCTCTACGCCTTTCCACCTTTACTTCTGATATCAAATGTCATTCAGAAAGCACAGTCTTTGGGAAGCAAAATGATCCTCATTGCCCCACACTGGCCTCATCAGATTTGGTTTCCCTTCCTTCAACCCTATCTAATGGACAAGCCCTGGATTCTGGACCCAACTCCAGATCTGCTAACTCATATGTCAGGACAGTTCCATCCCTCCATCCAGACCCTCAAGTTGACAGCTTGGCTGCTCCACTTCTGTCCTTAGTCAGGCTTCATGATTTTTCCCTGGAAGTGGTCCATATTCTATCATCTTCCCACAAGCCTTCTACCAGGAAGGTTTATTCCAGTAAGTGGAAGAGATTTTCTATTTAGGCCTGTGAGAGACATATTGATCCTTATACAGCGCCTATTTCAGCAATATTGGAATTTCTTTCTCAACTGTTCAGTCAGGGTTCAGCTGCAGCAACCATTAAAGTGCAATTGGCAGCGATTTCTGCCTTTCACGTTGATAATGAGCCCAACCTTATTTCTCATAGGCTTTGTAGAACTTTTCTGAGAGGGACATTGTTACTCCGACCTCCAGTCTTTGATCCAGTGATGCCTTGGGACCTCAATTCTGTACTACAGAAGCTCACCTCAACTCCCTTTGAGCCCGCAGCTACGTGTAACATTAAATTCTTGTCATGGAAGACAGTATTCTTGGTAGCCATAACTTCAGCTGGGCGGGTCTCTGAACTCCAAGCATTATCGATTAGGCCACCTTATTTGGTGTTTCACAGCGATAGGGTCTCCTTAAGAACCAACCCTTTTTTGTTCCAAAGGTTGCCTCGGTTGTCAATATCAACCAATCCATTGAGTTGCCTGTGTTTTTTCCTGAATTCTCCAACAAGGCAGAATTTAGGTTTCATCAGCTAGATGTTCATAGACAATTACATTTCTATTTACATAGGACAAAAGATTTCAGAAAATCAGATCAAATGTTTGTCTCATTTTCAGACACTAGACTTGGTGGGGTTCTTGTTTCTAAGGTAACCTTGTCTCATTGGATCTCCGATTGCATCTCATTTATTTATGCTTCCAATGGCAAAGAATTACCCTTTAAAGTGAAGGCTCATTTTACACGATCTGTGGCTATCTCAACTGTGTTTCAGGCTAGGATGTCTATGGATGATATTTGTGCTGCAGCAACATGGGCTTTGCCTCCTACCTTTATTAGTCACTACACATTAGATCTGGTCTCTGGAGGCAGATCTTCCTTTGGTTCCTGGTGCTCAAGAGTATTTTTCACTGAGCCACCCAAGATCAAGATGCTAGGGATGCTGTCTCACAGGTAAGAATGAAGGCGAGATTGGACTACTTAACATCAAGAAGTTATGTACTCACCATAACGTTCGATGTGTGTAGTCCATCTCACCTTACATTCTTACTAACCCTCCCTCTTTCCCCCTCCTGGAGGACCTGGAGGTATAGTCTCTAGGTGTGAGCTTGCAGCAAACAAGATCTGGGGAATAGACATGTTGCATGATGGGATACCTCTTAGCCACGAGCCAATTGAAGACTTCGAGCTTGAGTATGGCTGAGTCGGAGCCGAGGTTTGGCTCCGAACCCACGGGTAAGAATGTAAGGCGAGATGGACTACATACATTGAACATTATGGTACGTACATAACTTCTTGTTCCCTTTCTGTGGCTTCTGACCCAGCTAAATTAAGCAGAATAAATGCCTTTGTATGGTCACCTTTATCAGAAAATGCAGCCTGTATGACCCTGGGCGCAGTAGATAGCCAAAGGGCAGTGCAGAGAGTTGATAATGCATTGAGCCTGCTATAAATCTGAGGTATCTTCTGCACGATTGTTTGATTTGGATGTGCAGGTATGCCTCCTTGAGATCCAAAGTAACTAGCCAAGCCTCTTTGCCCAGCATGGGCAAGAGTTGTTGTAGTGTTAACATTTTGAATTTTGGAACATCCAGGAAAGTATTTAGGATTGACAGGTCCAGTATTGGTCTCCATGCTTTGTCCTTTCTGGGTACTAGGAAAAGTCGTGAGTAAAATCCTTGGCCCTGTTCTTCTTGCGGAACATTTTGAATAGCTCCCATATCCATAAGAGCTGTAATCTGTTTTTGTGCCTCTGCCCATTGGTTTTGAGGCAGGTTTGGCATACCTTTTGGTTTTGGGTGGAAGTGGAACCTGTACCCTTGAGAAAGTATATTCAACACCCATTGGTCTTGGGTGATCATGTGCCAATTTTTGAGAAAAGTGCTAGCTTTCCCCTAGGGTACTGTCAACTAGTAAGTGCTTGGCATTTGCAGAGGGAAGTCATTGTGACTGTTTTCTATAAGGTTGTGATTTGTCTTCTCCTCCTTCTGAAGAACCCCATTGTTTAGGTCTGTAGGAGCCTTGGGGCTGAGATCTGCCTCTTGGGCGTCTGTATCTGCCTCTTTGTGGCCTGTCTGACACTGGAAAGGACCAATTTTTGAAGGCCAGTTCCTGCTAAATCTAGGTGGCTGAACCTGTAAGAAATCTTTCACAGTTTGCATTGACTTTGCTTTATCCTCCATTTTCTTTAAAACCTCGTCTGCCTTAACACCAAGCAAAGTATCATGCTGTAGTGGAGCATCCAATAATTTCATTTTAACATGGTCAGGTAAACTTTGTTCTTTCAACTAAGCATGTCTTCGAATAACTGAGCCTGTAACTGTGGCTCTACAAGAAGCCTCTAATGAATCAAAACCACATTGCAGAGTATGCTTTCCCCAAGTGTAATGACTGCAACAGTGAATACACTCAAACATCTACATTTATGGTAGGTACACAACTGTACTTTCTCTGCAATATTACTGTCAAACACAAGTGCACTGGGTTTTCGAAATCTGTCTGCCATGCCCACAAAGTGTGTACAAACAGGACTACTTCAGTAGACTGAAATCCCACTTACCGACTTTCAAAAGGCCGAGATGAAAAACCCGAAACTCCAGAAGACCGACCGCTCGAAACACCAACAGATGAACACTGACCTGTTTGTACATACTTTGTGGGCGATTCTTCTTCAGCCCTTTCTGCAGATATCCAATCCAGGGAAGTTTCTGACTCAGTGGCAAATTTGAAACCTGTGACAGAGCAAACCAACAGTAGTCAAAACGCAGGATAAAAACTGAGTATGCTGAAATAAAACCTAAATTTGTTAAGCACTTCATCCACCTAGTACATTGGACATCCTCAAAATGAATTCAGAATAGCATTCAGTTCACATTTTTAGAAGCTTAGAGTCATGTGACACCACAAAACATCCCATGATAAAAAGCAGCAGTGTAATTGAATGTATCTTGCACACTCAAGGTAATTCTAGGGACTTGACTTAAAAGAAAACAGAATCCATGGTTTTACAACACTCTGTTATTACTAAAGTTGTCAAACAGGCTATGATTAAAAACTTACAGGGTAGCATTAGTTATCTCTTCTGTAGAGAGCATTACCTTGTAGGACTAACTTTAAAAGAAAACGCCTTTCAGTGTTAACTTTATCCTACGGTCGATTTTCCCCCATTTAATACCATCAGGTTCTTTTTAAGTGTTCATAAACCCTTCAGTATCTTTCTTTTTTTTTCTGTTTATATTTATTTCCCTGCCACACATGGTGAAGCTTACCATTTTTTTTATTTAAATATCACATTGTTTCAGAAAGGTATCTGGACAAAGTTTTACTTTACCTACCTTGTAATTTTGTACTGAGAAGTCCATTTTGCATAAACGTGTTGTGCTGAAGTGTGAGAACATTAGGGAACACATTTTAAAATGGAAGATAAGGGAGCAGGTATAGTAAAACATTACAAGTATTTTTTCAGGGTGGCATGCCCCCTTCGCTCCCACATTCCTGAACTAAAAATATACTGACACCAAGATCACATAGAATTAGAGCAAGTATAGGTTGTCCGAAATTCTATGACTTATGGTATGCAAGGTACAGGGTGTAGGTATAGTAAAGTAGCTACAGATTTGATGGTTGGACAGCATTGATTTTATATTTTTTTAGTGCTGGTCATCAATCATTTTCCGTAACATTTTTTTTGAGTAATCTTTATATAATAATAACGGATGAGTGTATACTGCAACATCTCATTAACTGATAAAAGTGCTTCTTTCTTGATCTGTGTTAACCACAACATTTAGCACAGTATCAAACATGCAGACAATTTTTATGTGCTTCAGAAGGACTCTCTGAAATGATAACTTTTACATGTTAAATGTGTGTGGAAGAAGGATTTTCTGAAATTTTTTAAATATTCAAATTTTGATCACAATAAATCCCCTGCTTTTCAAAATTTTTGTAATGAAGACATTGCAGTTATTTGTAGAAAGGCTTTTGCAAGCTTAGAGATCAACTGGATTTTTTTTACTAGTTCTTTTCGCTCTTATGTACAGTAGGCTTTCTAGTTCAAACTTGTATCTTTATGTACTATATGCAGAGCAGCTGTCCAGTTATTAACTGATATTTTGTCATGGTGGCATCTTCTAATGATGTCATATGGGGGGCAAACTATGTATAGTTCAGTACCTTTTGGGATGCATGGCTAGGCTTAAAAAAGGCCCTTGTGGTAATTAGCCTTGTAAACGCCTCTGAACCTCAGGATTCTGAATTGAAGGGAATCTCACTGTACTAGAAGAGGTACTCAGATTCTGTAATATATGTTAATGAATTTCATTACCTGTTCTGAGCATAACTCAAACTTACCCAAGGATTTTGCAGTGTAGTTGAGTTAGGTCAATGTCCTCCATCTCTGTCAGACCTGGTGCAACTGGCAGGGAACCAGGTATGATGTACAGGTGGAACTGCATGGCCATGACATCATCCAGTACAGAAGCTCCACTTGTGGGTTGTCATGGCCGTCATACCTGTCTTCTCCCCATCCAAGGTGAGGGAATGGCTTGCAGGGCCATTAGTCCACCACAGAATTAAATCTCTTTTTAAAAACAGAATATTGTAAATGATGCCCAGAGAAGTTTGGGGAATGGCTTACACTTCAGTGAACTGTGCTTATGCATGGTATTAGTGCAACTCCTTCTGTATGTGGAGCCTGGTATTGCCTGCAATACTAAGTACCACATACAGGTGGAGCGTCAGTCTTGCGAAGAAACCAATTCAGCTCAAGGAACATTTTTCATTCCAGTATTAATCCAGTCAATGTATAACACACAAAAACATACTTTACTGTCTAAGTGAATGTTTTCCTGTTCAGTTTCTTTCTTGCTGCTGTTTATTTGAATGTAAATTTAGTTTATTGATTTTTTTTGTCTGATTACCATATTGAGTGACTATCTGATTATGTCGAAGTCTGTGTCATGTTGTATGCTGAAATCTGATGCAAACTACACAAAACATATATATTAACTACAAGCTATTTATCCCCTTTATTGCATCATCAGAATGCAGAACCACTTGACTTAGAATCACAAAGTACCTGGGAATTGTTCACCATACACAAAATACAAATACTAGTTTAGTAACCTTAATAGGTATAATTCCCGTGAAGAAGCTCAGCTTAAACATGTTTTAGAATTAGAAAACCCATTTTACGTGACAAGAGCATAATTACTGCAAAAAGAAACAGAATGAAAAATACTTTGCACATGATATTTAAGCATGTAGCAAGTAATCCATTAAACAGAAGCAGTGACTTTGCTTTCATAGACTTTTTAAAAGGCAGATGACTCAGCACTGTCATTAGCTAAATGGAGGATAACCATGAATTTGCTTATTCTAAGCTACTTCATATTAAATATATTATTCCTTGATGCTGGTTGGAGGACAGAAAGTAAAAAATAAAAATCCCATCATTATGACAAGTCAGCAAGATAGCCATTTTGAGGTACAAAAAACTAGACAATGGTAAGTGATAGGGGAAAACTGCTAAGATGGATGCACATTAACAGCTTAATTGTGACTGCCCCAGTGTGAAAACAGATACTTAGCAGAGAAAGCCAGTTGAACTGGATTTCTGAGTGAATTTCATTAACTAACTAGTAAGTGCACTGCAGGAAAAAAAAAGAAATACAGAGGACCTGAAGGAAAATTAGCTACAAAAGGTGATGAAAAAAAAACTGAGTGGGAAAAGTACTTTAGCTGTTCAGCAAAAAGAAGTGCAAGCTCCAGACATGACTTCCAGTAACTGTGAGGAAAGTATAAAGCAATTGCATACAGACCTGACTAAAATAAATGAAACACTGATGCACTGATGGAGTATATCAGTGCAGACAATAAAAGGTTGAAAAAATGGAAGAAGCTTTAAACAGATATTCAGATGTGGTGATAAAACTGCAAAACCCAGAGGATGAAATGAAGAAAAGGCTGGCTGAATATGAGACTTAAAAATAGAATTAGAGGACAGAGCATGTAGAGAAAACCCTGAGATTTTTTGCTGTAACTGCGAAGCTGGAAGGAACAGACTGTATTAATTTCATGAAGGCAGAAATAAGCAACTGGATTGGTATTCCACAGCAGGAATTATTGATTGAAAAGGCACATAGCGGGTACACTCCAAACCTGGCTATGAGAAAACAACCTAGACATTTTAACAGTAAAAATGAAATTTTACTTCCAGAAGGAATTGATTCTGAAAGCTATGGCAGAAGCACAAAGTACTAAAAGTAGGAGACAGCAGAGTGTTTGTGGAGAATGACTACTTACTGAACACCAGGCAAAATAGGAATACATTTATTCCATTATATAGGGAATGTCGAGAAGCAGGTGTGAGATTTAAACTGCTGTACCCAGCTATCTTCAACATAGTTTTCCTCGGAGGAACAAAAACATTTTTTGATGAAGTACATGCTAAGGAAGAAATACAAAAGTTTGTCCAACAGAAAGTGAGCTGTGAAACAGAAGAAGATTCTGCTTCTTGTTCTTCTGATAATAAAGACCACAGAGAGACTGTGCCCGTTAAACCTTTCCCAGTGTTTCACTGAAGAGTACTTGAAAGAGGGAAAAAAGCACAGGAGTTGACTAGAAGAATCAAGAGTGCACTGGAGATGAAGCAGAGACAGGATTTGGGAGATGGAGATGAACAGGAATAGAACAATAAAATCTGGAAATATTGGACATTCTTGAACTTTGTTTAACTTGTAGGGAAATTTAAAGCATATGCCCTACTTCATGTCATTACCATTGGGAGACTAAAATCAGTACCTTAGAAACTGACAAATGTGGGTTTTCAAAGAAATAATTATATTTGTGAAACAGAACAGAACAAAAGAATCTGGAAATATTGGACTTGTTTGGACATTGTTAAACTTGGAAGGGACTGTAAAATATATGCCCTACTTCATGTCATTAATGTTCAGACAGATACTCAGGAGAGTGGAAGAGGAGGGAGATAGCTAACTGTAAGTAAAACAATTCTTAATAGTATTACTTAAGTGGTGCATGATTTTCTCTGCATGTTAACAGTAAAGTTTTTTTTTCAGTTATTTGTAACTGTATTGGGAATACTAATGTAAACAGGTGCTTCTGCTTATTGTTTTTCTCCCTTCTTCTCTCTTTCTCCTTGTTCAGTTTTAAGAAATATAGGCACTGCAGTATAAAAAAAAGAATATGGTTAGAAGAGCAAGACACAAGAGAAATTGGTGTTTTTTTCTCATTCTTGCATAGGGGGATGACTGGGTTAAGGCCATTAGCTTTATATAGTAACAAGTTGCAACAGAAAGCAGGTAAATGAAAAAGAATATTAAATATTATGAGGAGGTCTTTTTTTCCAGTAAACAGTCCTGTGTCTGGTTCTCATGACAATCTGATAGAGAAATGGCTTTATAGAAAGTGTTTTCTGAAAGCATTCAAGTGTTTTCCCAGCTGGGGAAGCTATAAAGATGAGGCAAAACCAGAGAGCACTTTATAGAATAACAGGCTCTACCATGCGTCTTAGCATGGATAACCTTTCTTTTATGTTTAGCTCAAGTGTGTATGTGTGGCTGTCAGTTTGGAACTTGTGTCCCTATTAAGGGAGTAAAACTTTAATATTTGAAGATGTGCATAGTTGTGTGTGTTATTATTAAATTAGTAGGTTTTAGGGGGGCAATGGGTGTGTGTGTATTTTTATTTGAGGGTTTTTAAAACAAAAAGTTCTGCAAGATGTAACATAGGCTGACATGGCGATGACATGAAACAGTTGCATAAAAGAGTGACCTGCCAGACAGTGCATGCATGTAACACAAAAGTTGGAACTAGACATTTAACAACAAAGCTGTTATACATAAAAGGTGGGAATAATAATCCCTGAAGAATATGATTCTTTTTATAATGTTTTTTAAACATTAATGTTCTCACATATAAATACAGAAAAGGAAGAGTAATGAGCTATATTAAAAATGTAGAGTGCAAATAGATATGCTACAGGAGGCACACTTGGAAATAACTGAACATGTGAATTTGATAAAGAAATGTTTTCAGGATGGTTATTCAACAGAATGCCTGGGGCAAAGGAAGAGGGTAGTACTTATATTAATTGCAAGAGGAGCACCAATAGAAATAGAAGAGGGGAAAAGTTATTAATGGTAGATTTGTAATACTAAGTAGCTACTGGCAGGGGAGGAGGATTACACTCACATGTATTTATAGTCCACCAAAAACTGCTATAGTGGAGCTAAAGAAAATCTGGGAGAAATAATCAGCTTCAGCAAGGAATATTACTCATAGGTGGGGACTGGAATTTGATTTGCAACAGTGAAGATGTGTCTGGGGGCTCAGAAGGGAAAGTGTGAGAAAGGAGGGTAGATTTCTAAAGAAATTTATGAAAATGTTTGGCATGGAAGATGTAAATTCAGTACTAGGAATTTGGAGTGAATTTACATATTTCCAAAGATACAAAAACTGGGATAGGCTAGCCAGAATTTACATTTCACAGGAACATGTGCATTTAATTGAAGGTTTTGATATCCATCCAAAAGCTATTTCAGATTGTGCACCAATAATAACTAGAATAAAAACACAGGGTAATGAAATAAAAATGAGACCCTGATGCTTTCTCGTCTCTCAGTTGAAAAGAGAGGAATTTAAAGAATGGGTTTTGGAAATTATTCAGGAGTTATTAGAGAAGATAGAAACTTCTGAAAATGTAGCTAGGGAGAGGGATAAAATTTAAGTGGAGTTTAAAAATATGGTGGAAATAAAAGAAAGGGAGCTATGGTTAAGAAGTAATAAGAATTATTTAGAAGGACTGTCGCTCGTCCAGTCAGGATAAAACAGACCAGCATTTGTGGGTTCTGTTCAAGCAGCTTTATTATCTACAAACACATCAGGACTGAGGCTTAATAACTTTAACTTAGATAAACTTATAAATAAACTAGCTGTTACACTCATACATGCTCACTCTCTGGCTGCACACTCAAATTGGCACTGAAGCTAGCACGTGCTTGCTACGTATATGCACGTGCTATCATTGAAATGCTTCTTAAAGGTACAACACACGCACACTATTCTAGATTATCCCTTTTTGAGAAATGAGTCATGCAGTATTGACAACATTGACTGACATGCAATTGTTACAAATAATTCTTTGTCATGCAGTCATACAGAACTAAATACATATAGACAGTTAAGTCCAGATTTCTGTGCATTTCACACTAGTTCTGGAAATATGACCAGATCGTGTGACATAGAAATTAGAATTAGGTCTAGCAACTGTGACAGTCTCTGCTGAATGTTCAACTTTGGGGACATCAAGAACATCATCAGGAATGGAAGTAGAAGTTAAGACACATTCTACAACAGGAACATTGGATTGCTCTGAGATTTAGAGTCTGTTTCACAGGAACAACACTACAATTTCGATTCTGATACAGGAAGATGGTGTCTACAATTTCTCCTGTACTCCACACCCTCCGATACTACAAAGTAGAATCTAAGGGTTGGCACATATACCTGATACTTGACCAATCCGGTCGAAACCTTTCGCCATTTATGTCCTCACTGTCTCCCCAATGGATGAAGAAATCTGCTCGATTTATCATAGCTGGACTTCTGGAAAGAAAGCTTTCTGAATAGCTGGGCTCTGATTTTTCTGTTATTCTTAGCTTTGGAACTGATGGGCAATGTTCTGGTTTGCCTAGACAGAAGTTTCTGAGCAGGTGAGCCAAGTATATCATCACGGGGTATGTTTCTGAGATTGAGTAAATTCAAAAAGACATTGGTGTTATCAAGTTTTGACTTCTCCAGTAATTACTTTGCACTCTGTACTGCACAGTCAGGTAGTCCATTTGACTGTGGATATTCTGGATTACTAGTAACATGTCCCATTCTTTTGCAAATTTCTGAAAGAACTGACTGGTAAATTGGGTACCATTGTCAGAAATAACATTGTGTGGACTACCATGGACTGAGAAGTGACATTTCAACTTGGTGATAGCAGTGGAATTTAGGTTAGGTAGTAAATCAATCTCAATCAGTTTGAATAAGAGTCTCCCAACACTAAGTAATGCTGATTGTTCCAGTTGAATATATCAGTGGCTACTATTGACCAAGGTAGTTCAGGAACATGACTTAGCTGAAGTGGTTCTTTTTACAAATGCAGTTTAGTACTATTGCATACTAAACAAGAAGAAAGTACTGTATCAATATCTTTTACTAGGGAAGGCCAGAAATACTAGTCCTCTCACCCTTCGTTTGGTAGATTCAGAACCTGGGAGTCCATGATGCAAAATATGGATATATTCATGTTGTAAAGAAGCAGGAACAACAATTTTAGGACCTTTGAAAATAATGTCATCTTCCATCAGTATTTCATCTGTGTAAGAAAAATAAGTTTGCACTTCAGGTGGGCACTAGATTGCTTTGACAGCCATCCAACATTAATGTAGTGGTTGAACTTTTGCAAAATTGTATCAGCCTTTTATGATCTCTCAGCTTATTAAGCCTCGTGGTAGAAAAATGATGCACTTCTGTGACATCAAAGTCAAAATTCTCTGCATTAAGCTGTTCCGTTGTATTTCTGGGCAATCTGGATAAGGCATCAGCCAGATAAAAAAGTTTGCCTTTTGTATAGACCATTTTGAAGTCATACTTTTGCAGTTTGAGCATCATTCTTTGTAATCTCACTGGAGTTGAATGCATAGGCTTTTTTAACAAAGTGACTAGAGGTTGGTCTGAATAGCTTGACCATAAATATAATCATGAAATTTTGAAAATGCAAATACCATTGCCAAAAGTTCTTTCTCAATTTGAGCACATTGCATTTCAGTTTGGGTAAGAGATCTAGGCTACTCATCTGCCTTCTTGAAGAATAACTGCACCAAAATCATCACAGGAAAGAGTTACTGGTTTATTGACATCATAGTATCTTAATGTAGGTGGGGTGTGAATTTTCTGCTTAAGGTCTTCGAATGCTCTCTGGTGATGTTCCAACCAAGACCATGTAACACTTTTGCATGCTGTCTCAAAGGTACTGTGTCACCTCACTGAAGTCTGGTATAAACAACCTGAATAGTTGACCATACCAAGAAGATGTTGGAGAGCTTGAACATTATCTGATGCTGAAATAGAATGGTTGCTTGCTTGGACGGGTGTGGTCGCAAGCCGGTGTGCTGGTAAATACATTACTTACATATGTAACTTCTGGTAGTCTGAATTTGCACTTCAGAGGATTGAGCTTTTAAGTTCATTTCTCATGCTCTGTCTAGAACTTTAAGATTTCTGTCATGCTGTGCTACACCATAGCCACCAGCCAATAAATCATCAAATATTATAGCACAAGGATAACCTGAAAAAAATTGCTCCATTGCACGCTGAAAGACACTACTTGCAGAATTTATTCAATATGGCATCCTGGGGAATCTATATCTTCCAAATGGGGTACTGAAAGTAGTCAGTAGTGAAGATTTGCGATCAAGCATCACGTGCCAAAATGAACTTTTTGCATCCAAGACAGAAAAAACAGTGGCATTCAGTATTAGGGCTGCGACTTCCTTGATTGTACGCATGGGATGATGTGGTCTCTTTAGTGTTTGTTCAACTCTCTTAGATCAGTGCATATTTGATTTCATCTGAGCCTTTATTTGTGGGCTGCTACCATGGATCACACACCCATTCAGTTGGTTCTGTAACTGGACGTATGACACCTTGCTGCACCATTTTATCCAGCTGAGCTCTAACTTTATTCTGCATGGCTATCGGAACTTTTCTTGCTGGTCTGACCACTTGGTGACTGACCTCTGGGTCCAAGTTCATAGAATACTGAAAGTTTGCCTAACTTGTCATCGAAAACGTCAGCATGCTTTGAGAAAATAGTTTCAGTAAAATTATAATGACGATTTGTGCTTGTATGATGAACTTCTTTGATAAAGGAAAGCAGATGCATTAACAAACTCTCTCTTAGACCCAACAATGACTGCACAGGTCTGTGGACTACAAAAAATAATAAGCTGTAACAGTTCCTAGTCAAATAACATGAAAGCACTACCGAGCCTTCGGTTTGAATCTCTTCAGTTCCGTAAGCAACAAGTTTCCCACAACTGGCCACATTAAGTTGCTCACCAGCTCTCACCTTAGCAAATGTGTCTGCTGACATAACATTACACTTTGAAACCAGTGTCTACTTGGAGCTTGGTGGATTTACTATTGATCTGGACAGTACAAAACACTTGATGTTAAATTGTTCGATCTCGCCATTTGTTTTTACACACGGGTTCGGAGCCGATACTCGGCTCCGAGTCGGCCACATCACAAGCTCTACATCTCAGAGAAAGCTCGAGGCACAGTTCTATCCCATGATCCTCCGGTACTATCCCTCAGATCTAGTTTGCCGCTGTAACGTTTCGCATCAAAGAGAAGCTCGGGCCAGTAGAAATTTTTTGTATTTTTATATATATAGCTCTTTTGTGTGGTTTATATTAAATCAGAGTAATATAGTGTTAGATAGTGTGTGTGTGTGTGAATATATTTACACGTGTGCCTTTTACTTATAATAGTAAAACTTTTCTTTCTTTAGGATGAAGACTATTTGACCCTGTCAGGGCTCTGACAGTTGTTTATTACTGTGTGTTCGTTTATCCATATACTTAGATATATTTACCTAGTAAATAGCTTAGAGTGTGCAGTGTTATTTAGTAGTTTATATTTATACATTTACATAATAGATAGATGTTCATCGTGCATACAGCTGCAGTAATCACAGATGGGTTTTCAGCCGTCAGGCGGTCCCTCGGTCGGCCGAATTCCAAAGTCTTGGTCCGGTGTCGGTTGTTGTCGCTTACTCTTCTGAGGTCAGTAAGGCTAGAGTATATAAGACACAGCCGACGCCATGTTCTTCAGTCTTTTTTGCTGCGCGGTGCCCGAAGCAGAAGCAGTTCGCAAGTGCCGGTCGGCCAGCTCCTGAATTACAAAAAAAAAAAAAAAAATTGGAACCGAAGTCTTCTTTAAAGCTAAGTACCCCGTTGGGGAAACTTTTCTTGCCTCAGACCGATGTCAGAAAAAGTTAATAATTGTATTTCTTGTGGGAAGCAAATACCGCATAAGGATTTCCATTCCCGTTGCATACCTTGTTTGGGCCCAGACCACACGCCTCGGCTGTCGCTTTGGCGGTACCTTCAATAAACGCACTATCGCCGGGCGGAGTTCGCCCAACACTACTTTGGTAAAGCTTTTGATTATAAGATGTCGTCGGACACTCCGACTACCGTTTTGTCCAAAAAACGCAAGGAAAAGGACCGACACGCGAGACCAGCGGTCCCCGCCGACACCACGCCAAAACAGGCTACACGTGGTCCGGTTCTCAGCGAGACGCCTTTGCAGTCCCTGACTACCGACGACACTCCTTTGGCAGTGTTCTCTGTACCCGAGACCGCTGGGTCCTCGGTCCTTTCCCAGACTACAACCGAAGCCCCTGCTAATGTCGAGCCTACTAATGTGGACAGGTCCACCTCCACCCATGGTGTATTTAGGCCCTCATCTTCTTTTTCAGTAAAGGCTTTTACTAAATCCAAAGCAGCCAGGCATCCCACGAGGCCTGTTGCACAGGGCCCATCTCCTGGACCCATGCCTAAGAAACAGATGCTTAAAATGGCTGAGGATTTAATTACTCTTATCAGAGGTTCTCAGCCCTCCTGACAAGAGACCCAGAGTGGAGGAAGAATCTCCCTCTTCTGATCAGGGATCCATTTTATCAGAACATTCTGATGCAGAGGAACACTCTTACTCCCCTTTTGAGGATTCGGATGCAGAACAGTCCATTCCTTCTGTATACCCTCCTGAGGATTTTTCCTTTGGGGAAACCTTGCACACTTTGAGGGAACACTTCCATTGGGAAGCCCAAGACTTTTCAGATTCCAAGAAAAGACTTAGGGAATTTCTTGTTACCTCAGCACAGACCTCTGGCTATACCCCCTGTTTTGGATGTACTGGATGATGTCTATTCGGAGGCTTGCCTTAACCCTGATTCTCTGCCTCCTGCACCAGTAAAACCTGATAGGTATTACAGAGTACCCAGCTCTCACCAATTTCTCTACAAAGGCCATAATGCTGACCCTGAAACCATTTCACAAGGCCCCAAGGGATTAAAGGCCTCCACTGCCAAGAATCCACTCCTGCAGAAAGGGAATCCAGATCTCTAGAAAGGTGGGGTAAAAGGTATATACCTCGCCACCCTAGCCATGAGGGCTTTAAACTGTCAGTTTCATATGATTAAATATCAACAGTATCTGTTATCACAATTAAGGAACAAAATGTCTCAACCTGAACAACCAGATTTAAAAGAGTTACAGGATATGATGCATAGTGCGGAGCAAGTGGGTAAACACACCTTACAATGTGGTTATGATGCCCTAGAGGCTTCCAGTAGAGCGGCTGCCACAGGATCAGTCATTCGCAGGCATGCCTGGCTTAGGGAACAAAATTTACCTGATCATGTGAAAGCTAAACTTCTTGATGCTCCTTTACAAAAGGATGTATTATTTGGTACTAATGCTGAGGACATACTACGGAAAATGGAAGAAAAAGCCAAATCTATGCAAACTGTCAAGGCTTTCTTACAGGTCCAACCACCACGTTTTAGCAGAAATTGGCCTTCAAAAAACTGGTCCTTTCCAGCCACTGACAAGCCCCAAAGAGGCAGATACAGACGCACAAGTGGCAGAGGGCAATCACAAGGATCATATAGAGGCAGACAATGGCAATCTCCAGCACCAAGAGGTGGTGAAGACAGTGCACAACAATACAGGAAGGCAAACCCAATGACTCCCTTATTTCCATGCCAAGCAAGTCTCAGCTGACAGCACCTTTGGGAGGGAAACTAGCATTATTTGCAAGCAATTGGCATATTGTCACAACAGACAAATGGATACTGGACATTATAAACAGAGGCTACAAATTTCAATTTCACACTCTTCCAAAAATGAGAGGCATGCCAAACCTGCCACAAAATCAAAGGGCAGAGGCACAACTGCAAATTTCAAAGCTCCTAAACATGAGAGCTATACAAAAGGTACCTACACTCCAACAAGGTCAAGGTTTTTATTCAAGACTTTTTCTGGTACCAAGAAAAGGAAACGACTGGAGACCCATTTTGGACTTATCCATCCTAAACACATTCCTACTCATGCCAAAATTCAAGATGCTCACATTACAGCAACTTCTTCCCATGCTGGCAGGGCAAGGAGTTTTGGCTGGTAACATTGACCTCAAGGAGGCATACCTGCATGTCCCAATCAGACAAAGCTGCAGAAGATACCTCAGATTTCTTGCAGGTTCAATCCACTATCAATTCTCTGCATTGCCCTTTGGCTTATCTACTGCGCCCAGAGTATTCACAAAGTGCCTGGCATCAGTGATTGCCTACTGCAGACTTCAAGGGATACAAATTTACCCTTATCTGGACGACTGCCTGATCCAAGCGGACAGCAAACGCATACTACTGGAACATCTGGCTTATGTGACTGCTTTCTCTGGGATATACCATCAACAAGGAGAAATCAAGACTAACACCATCTCAGAAAATAACCTTCCTGGGTGCCAACTTGGACACAAACACCCAGATGGCATATCTTGCGCCAGAAAAACAAGGGCAACTATCTCAGTACTTCAAAACACTAGCAAAAAGTACCATGCTTACTGCAAGGAAAATCCTGCAGGCTCTGGGATTCATGGCATCTTGCATTCTTCTAATCCAATGTGCAAAGCTGCATATGAGGAAACTTCAATGGTACCTAAAAAATCTATGGTCTCAACACAGTCACAGTTTGGAAGCAATTATACCAATAATTCCATGTTTGCAAAAGGAATTTCTATGGTGGGCCCAAGCATGTCAAGTAAACACAGGCCTTCCATTCTGCAAGCCTCAAGCAAAACAAGTCATAACCACAGACGCCTCAGATTACGCCTGGGGCACATGAAGGACAGGTGCATTCAGGGCAGATGGTCCCAAAAGGAAAAGCACCTTCACATCAATCAAAAAGAAATGCTAGCAGTGATAAATGCAATTACAGCTTTCAAGGACTTCCTGCATCCAGGACAATTACTGATAAGAACAGACAACACCACAGTAATGTGGTACATAAACAAACAAGGAGGAACACATTCATACCCCTTGTGCAGACTAGCCATGACTCTTTGGAACTTGGCTCTGGAAAGACAAATCGAACTTCAAGCACAGTACTTGCCAGGACTGGAAAACACACTGGCAGACACTCTAAGCAGAAATTTGACAGATCCACACGAATGGAAGTTACATCCTCAGGTGTTTACAGAGATAATCCAAGTGGGGGAGGCCAGACATAGATCTTTTGCCTCCCACGGGAACCATCAACTGAAAAAGTTTTGTTCAAGGACCTTTCATCCAAAGGCCTGGAAAGTGGACGCCCTTTCATTCAGTTGGACAGCATGGACAGTTTATGCATTCCCACCTCTGCCCCTTCTGCCCAAGGTGCTTTTGAAAGCAAGAACAGACAAACCGAGGATGATACTGATTGCTCCAGATTGGCCAAGGCAACACTGGTATCCACTCCTGAGGAGCCTAACACATACTCCTCCCTGGTCCCTGCCTCTAATGCCTCTTCTACTGACTCAGAACAGCTACAAAACTCTTCACAGTCAGCTGAAAACACTCAACCTCGCTGCATGGAAAATTCCTTGACACCACAACAGTCCCTACTCTCCAAGGAGGTGCAGGATGTCATTTTGGAGGCCAGAAGACCATCTACTAGAAAAGCTTACTCTGCAAAATGGAAGCGGTTTTGCTGTTGGAATGAGAAAAGAGGCCAGGACCCTAGAAAATTGAACTTGCCTCAGGTTTTACAGTACCTAGCTGAACTGCTGAACAGTGGACTTTCATTTTCTTCCATAAAAATACATGCCTCAGCCATTTCTGCAGAATTCAACACGGATCCTCCTTTATTCTCTCACCCACTCTTACGACAGTTCCTCAGAGGGGCTAAGAATATAAGACCTCCAAGGAAGCAACCAATACCAGCCTGGGACCTTAATTACATACTAGAAAAATTAACATTGCCTCCCTTTGAACCTGCTGCCTCAACAGATCTACAACATTTGTCCTGGAAAACAGCTTTCCTTCTGGCCATCACTTCAGCTCGTAGGGTTTCTGAGCTACAGGCCCTCATGGCGGTGCAGCCCTTCCTCATCTTCCATCAGGACAGGGTTTCCCTTCATACCAACCCATCTTTTATGCCAAAAGTGGTATCCAGGGTAGCCTTAAATCAAGCCATACACCTACCTACCTTTTATCCTAACCCTCAAAACAAAGGGAGAGGCTGCTTCACACTTTAGACATCCATAGGCAGCTACGTTATTATTTGGACAGAACAAAGTCCTTCAGGAAATCAGAACAACTTTTGTGTCCTATGCGTAGGGGCTCAAGGGAAACCAGTTACCAAACAGACCATTTCCAAGTGGATTGGCCACTGCATATGGTTTTGTTATTCCTATCATGGGAAATCTGTCCCTACTGGTATCAGATCTCACTCCACCAGGGCCACAGCCACCTCTACAGCCTTCCTCAGAGGCATTCCTACTAAGGATATTTTGGAGGTAGCCACTTGGAGTTCTGTACATACCTTCACAAAACACTACCACCTACCCTTATACTCCAGAACAAGAGCAGGCTTTGCCACTGCTGTTTTGCAGGGCATTCTGGCTCAACCCAGTTCCTCATAGTACCTACCACCACCACCCTATGCATAGCTTTGGGACTCTACCCATCTGTGATTACTGCAGCTGTATGCAAGATGAACATAGTACAGTTTTGTACCTACCATAAATGTAGATGTTCGAGTGCTAATACAGCTGCAGTACAGGTTTCCCTCCCTCCTTCCCCACTTGGTAAAGGCATGGGGCCTAACAGCCTCTTCATACCACCTGACTGGGTTATCCTGCTATGTTTTATTTGCTTGCTTACACTGATTTTGCATTACATTGCATTTGCCTGCATATGTAGATAAGCCTTATTTATGTATTGCCTTCCTTTTGGGGGCACCTGACATCTGGGGCAAGAAAGACTGAAGAACATGGCGTCGGCTGTGTCTTATATACTCTGACCTTACTGACGTCAGAAGAGTAAGCGACGACAACCGACGCCGGACCAAGACTTTGGAATTCGGCCGACCGAGGGACCGCCTGACGGCTGAAAACCCATCTGTGATTACTGCAGCTGTATTAGCACTCGAACATCTACATTTATGGTAGGTACAAAACTGTACTTTTTAGAAACATTATTCTTATTAGCTAGTTTAAAAAGTGTGTAGTGTCATTTAGTAGTAGATAGCTAGTGCGCAGTGTTTATCTACATAGTTTAAGGTAGTGTTTAAATTCCTTTGAACATGGCTGAAAAGGTAAAGTCAAGGTTCAAAAGGTGCCAATGTGGACAAAAAATGTCCATTACGGACAACCATTCTTTCTGCGTCTACTGTCTTGGCCCTCTCCACCTGCAGGAAGACTGTTCCATTTGTCATTCCTTCAGTGGGAGGGTCATGATGGAGAGGCGCAGGAAGTTGGTTGATAGAGTGTTATTGAAACCCGAATTCCAAGATGCCCTGGAGAAGGCTGATCTAGCATCTAAGTCTTCGAAGGGATCTAAGTCCTCTAAGGTATCGGAGCCCAAGTCATTGGCTCCGAGCACCTCATACAAGATTCGGTTGCTGGCTCCACAGACCTCGGGGCCGAGCATCGAACGTTTGTCTCTGATCGAGGCTCAGGTCTTGGAGCCGGTGTCACAGGTGCTGCCACCTTCGATCCTTCGCTCGGTGACGACTTCGGTCCCTTTGACCCGTTCTTCTAGGCCACTGTCCGACACCGATGTGGATCGAGTGGTACAGAAGCTCATGGAAAACACGGCTCTATCCAAACTGATTGCGGTTTCGTCCCAATAGGTTTCGAAACTGGAAGCCCTCCCTATGTCTTCGACAAAGAACCCCCGGTACCGGAGCCTCCAGGAGTGCGATCGGCACCATTGACCTCGACACCTATCGAAGGGTCTTGGAGCTGACGTTCTTTCCTTGATTCTGGGACGGAGAGTCGAACCGAGCTTTCGGTACCGACTCTCCCCCTTGGAGCCGCGGCTCAGATTTGTTCGGCTCCGTCCTCTGGATTGGAGCCCATGGTCCCGGTCTTGGGGAAACTACCGGGCTCTTCGGACCCAGTGGGGTCCTCGGGCCGGGACAATGGAGCCTTCGACATCATGAGGAAGGTCTTGTCTGAACAGACTTTGACTTCATCGGAATCTTCTTCTCCTTCCCCTAAGGGGCCGCATTCCGCTTCTGTACCATCTGCCCCAACTAACCGTAGAGACCAAATGCCTCAGCTAGCCCCAGAAGTGTGTCCCCTGTTCCTCGGCAGCTTCCCCAGATGACCCCTCTGAGGAGGTACCAAGGAAAAATTTGTGCAAGAGGAGGCACATTGATTCCCCACAGGAATCCTTAACTTCGGACACCGATTTGGATGATTCAGAGGGGTCCCCATCTGAGGATGTCTCTTTTGCTGACATCCTAGAGGTTCTGAAACAGAGGGGAGACTGGCAGACCCTTGCCCTTACTGAGGACGAATCGGTGTTGCTGAAGGCATTTGGGGCTCGACCTTCTACCTCCTGGGTGACCTCGCCCTACGACGAATTGATGGACTTGATAACTCGAAGGGTGTGGGAGACGCCTGATACAGTGGAACCAGTCCCTCGTAGACCGAATAAATACATTACAGCCCCTCAGGACAAGGCGTATCTTACCAAAGGAGTCCCGGTGGATGCTATAGTGGTGGCGGCGGCCACTAAGAAGGAAATGTCCGAAGCATCTTCCTCTGTCCATCCTCCTAACAAAGATTCCAGGACTATGGGCAGGTACGGAAAGCGCATTTTTAGTTCTGCGACTTTTTCTATGCGATCGCTGAACTACCTTACGTATTTCACACAACTACAGAGAGATCTCCTGAAAGAGCTAGGAGATACTCTACAGGGTAACACAGATGCTGCTGTCTCTGACAAGGTAACGGCACAACTCAAAACCCTCAATTCCATAGTTAACTCGTCCATGAGGCTCATTTCATATGCAGCCAAAGGGTCGACTAGAGCTGCAGCCTCAGCGATTGCTCTGCAGAGACAATCCTGGTTGCTCCTTTGCGGAAGCCTTCAAGTCTTCCTTTACTAATACCCCTTTTGATGGTGCCTCCCTTTTTGGAACGAAAGTAAAGGAGACTCTCACTAGGTGTGAGCAAGAAGGGAAGACCCTGTCTGCTGTAGGGGTCCAGTTTTCCGCCCCATCTAGACCATACCCCAAAGGGCAAAGAGGCGGAAAAATGTGGTTCCAGAAGACTCAGGGGTCCTTTCAGTCCCCACAGAGTGATCCCCCCTCCAGAGGCAGAGGAGGGGGGAGGAATGGAAGACGCCGCCCAGGCGGCAGAGGGGGTCTGCAAAACCAGGGCGACAGGGATACTATCCCTGGAAAGCCCTTCCAGCACTCCTGAAAGGAGGCCCGGCTGTCCTGCTCTGGAGGCAGTCGGGGGTCGCTTGGCTTAATACCCAGAGGCCTGGCTAAATCTCACTTCAGATTCTTGGGTAAAAAGCATAATTACCAGAGGCTACACTATTCCATTTCAAAAATTTCCCCCTACCCCCAAAAGATTCCCAGATGTCCCACCCAGTCTGCGGGATCAAGCAGTCGTAGAAATAGAAAGGCTGCTCGTAAACAGAGTCATCCAACCAGTCCCGGCGGACCAAATAGGATCCGGAACTTACTCAAGGTTCTTTTTAGTTCCAAAGAAAACAGGGGACTGGAGGCCAATATTGGACCTCAGCAGACTCAACACCTTCGTAAAGAAGGAAAAATTCCGGATGGTCACGCTACAGTTGATCCTTCCTTTTTTACAGGAGGGCGACTGGATGTGCTCTATAGATCTCAAGGACGCGTTCTACCACATCAAAATGGACAGAGCGTCAAGAGATCACCTGCGCTTTCTGCTGGGAGCCAGTCATTATCAGTTTCGGGCTCTGCCCTTTGGTCTCACCTCAGCCCCCAGGGTGTTCACCAAATGCATGGCAGTAGTGGCGTCTCACCTGAGACAGTTAGGATTCCGAGTGTTTCCGTATTTAGACGACTGGCTCCTTATCACCACCACCGAGCATCATCTCATACGGGCCAGAGATTACACCATAAATCTGTGTTCCAACTTAGGCATTACAGTCAATTTCGAAAAATCTGTCTTATCGCCCTCACAGCATATTTCATTCATAGGAGCGGAAATAGATACTTCTCTGGCTCTAATCAAACTACCCCAGGCAAGAGTATCAGCCCTCAAGGATCAAATCTCAATCCTACTTCAAAACAAGAGAGTTCCCGCAGCACAAGTCCTAAAGGTCCTGGGAATGATGTAAGCTACACTTATCGCAGTCCCCCTAGGCAGGATGCACATGAGAGTTCTCCAGTGGCTGCTTTTCGCTCAGTGGTCCTTCCAATGCCTCCCGTTGTCGCACAACGTCCTGATCACAAACTCTTGCAAACGGGATCTTCTATGGTGGTTACACAGTCAGGATCTGACAATAGGCTGACCGTTTGTACTACCGAGTCCGACAGCCACAATAACCACAGACGCTTCCCTGATAGGGTGGGGGGGACTTTTTCAGGGGAGAACTGTCCAAGGAGACTGATCCAAGTTGGAGTACAACCTGCATATCAATGTCCTAGAGCTGAGGGCGGTGTTTCTAGCGTTGCAACACTTTCATGACTCTTTACCTCTAAGAACGGTGACAGTTCAGACGGACAACATGTCTGTGGTCTGGTACATCAACAAACAGGGAGGAACCAGGTCTTACCCATTATGCAGAGAGGCCCTGAGAATTTGGCAATGGGCTGTATCCACCGGACGCTTTCTGATAGCAACGCACATCCCGGGGACGTCCAATGTCATTGCCGACAGGTTGAGCAGAGCCATCCTGTTGCCTCACGAATGGTCCCTCAAACCTCAAGTGGCGGAAAGGATTTTCCACAGATGGGGCCAGCCTTGCTGTGACCTATTTGCATCCCCCCTGAATGCCAAATGCAGAAGCTATTTTGCCCTACTACCCCCTCCCGGGGGTCCCCCCAGGGACACACTGGTACACGATTGGCCCCCGGATCTCCTATATGCCTTTCCTCCTGTTCCACTCATACCCAGATTCTTGCAGAAAGCCAAACATCTGAAAAGGACTATAATTGTGATAGCCCCATTCTGGCCTCGACAAATCTGGTTCCCCTTTCTTCGAACCCACCAGGTGGAGGAGCCGTGGCTTCTGGACTCAGTGCCAGACCTATTGATGCACTCGTTGGAAGTTCCTCACCCATCTCTCAGGTCCCTCAAACTGACAGCTTGGCTGCTCCGCTTCCCATCTTAGCCAGGTCAGATCTCTTGTCCCCAGCAGTTCAACATATAATTGTGTCTTCCCATAAAGCTTCCACTAGGAAACTGTACAGGAGCAAATGGAAACGATTTTACGTATTGGGCCTCACAACATGGTATAGACCCGTTAGTGGCCTCAATACACAAGATATTAGAATTTCTTTCTACTCTTTTTCACGATGGGGCTTCAAATTCTACAATCAGAGTACAACTTGCTGCCATATCTAACTTCCATGTTGGTGAAGGGGAAAAATCTCTCATGTCCCACCGACTTTGCAAAGCCTTTATGAAAGGCACCTTTCTCCTCCGCCCACCTTTTCGGGATCCGGTTGTGCCATGGAATCTGAACTTAATGCTATCCCGGCTCATGTTGTCCCCATTCGAGCCAGCGTCAATGACTCCACTCAAGTACTTGTCGTGGAAAACTCTTTTTCTTGTGGCGATCACTTCGGCTCGTAGGATTTCAGAATTACAAGCATTGTCTGTTCGGCCCCCTTACATGATTTTTCATCCAGTTAGAGTGACATTACGTACTAACCCATCCTTTCTTCCAAAAGTGTGCTCAGTCCTAAATATTAATCAGTCTATTGAACTGTCCACTTTCTTCAAAAAACATTCTAACAAATTGGAATATATGCTGCACAAGTTAGACATTCACAGACAGCTCAGGTTTTATTTGGACCGAACTAAGGTAGACAGAAAATCGGACCAACTGTTTGTGTCATATGCTGATCAGAGGAAAGGGATGGCGGTGACAAAAGGCACTTTATCCAAGTAGCTTTCAGAATGCATAAATTTCGTCTATTCAGAATCCAGACAGCCACTTCCATTTAAGCCTAAGGCTCATTCTACGAGGGCGGTTTCTACTTCCTTGGCCCATGCTGCTCGTTTGCCATTAGACACCATCTGTGCGGCAGCAACTTGGGCAAAACCGCACACATTTATTACTCATTACAAAGTTGATAGAAACTCCAGGGACAGGGCGTCGTTTGGTTCCACTGTGTCAGGAACGTTCTTCCTTGAGCCACCCGTGTAAAGGAGCTAGGGACGCTACCCGTGTGTAAGAACAAACGGCGAGATCAAACAATTTCACATAAAGAAGTTATGTTCTTACCATAACGTTCCATGTGAATTGTTCATCTCGCCTTTGTTCTTACATTCCCTCCCTCCATCCCCTCTCCGCGTTCTGGAAGAACGGGTAGGACTAGATGCTGGTTCATCTCTCTCTAGGTTACAAAATTGTCTGTTCCCTTAGTAGATGACAAGTTAGGTTCATATCTGTGTTATGAGTGAGGATAGCGTTTCACTTGCTGTGTATGCTTCAGTGCGTTTGAGCGCAATGGTTGTGGGTACTCTTCGGGTGTTTGCAAACTAGATCTGAGGGATAGTACCGGAGGATCATGGGATAGAACTGTGCCTCGAGCTTTCTCTGAGATGCAGAGCTTGTGATGTGGCCGACTCGGAGCCGAGTATCGGCTCCGAACCCGTGTGTAAGAACAAAGACGAGATGAACAATTCACATGGAACGTTATGGTAAGAACATAACTTCTTTTTCTTTGCCATCAAATTTACTGCATCAACCTTTTCACCAATTACTGATACATCATCGACGTAGAAAGTAGAGTTGTAGCTCTCTATGTGATCAACTTGCGTTTTTGACTAACCTCTCTTTTTAACTGTGCGAGGTTTATTTGATTTGCAAAACTTTTGAAAATGGTTCAAATTTGTACACTTGTGGCATTGCTGACCAAATGCTAAGCATTTTTTTCTCTTTTAGACTCATGATTGATACCACAATTGCGACAGTTAACAATAAAGTTTGATTTGAATTTTGCTGACTCACCCTTGTACTGCACTGAGCATGTCCTTTTCTTAGGACTTGCTGGAAAACTACGAGTTTTACAGGGGAGCTTGTAGGTGCCATGTGCTTAGGCTTGCTTCTGCTACCCACGTGTTGCATGCTGTCTATATTTGCTCTAGAGCCTGCTGAAACATATTTGTGTGTCTTTCTGCAACTTAATGGATTTGATAAATCTCAATAGCTTTGCTCAGCGTTAAGTCACTGTCACAAAGCAAAATCTTTCTCACTGCAGCACTATTAATACCACACACAAGCCTGTCCTTTGTTAACTCATCTTTTAAATCACCAAACCTACACTTTTTAGCTTTGTTTCTCGTCAGTAATATAAGCTGCAAAATGTTTCCCCTGGATTTTGATCTCTTGTGTAAAACAACTGCCTCTGAAATGTAACATTTGTCTGGGGGGGGGGGTACACATTTCCCTGAATTTGCATTTCAAGCACTCTGAGTCTTCACTTGATTCAGCCTGTACAACAGTATGACTGTTTTCACCTTCTCCCTCATATACTGCTGGTGCATACACAAATGAATGCTCTCTTTCAATGGCCTCTGATGTGGATGGGGTCCTCTGTGATGATCTTTGCTTGGGTAGAGGCACAAGGCAGGGGTGTCCTCTCTCTCTCCTTTGTTATTTGCATTATGTTTAGAACCACTGGCAGAGAAAGTAAGGGACTCAGAAATTCAAGGATATAATTTGTATGGTAGTCGAGAAAAGCTGTCTGTATTTGCAAATGACATCATTTTATACCTGTCAAAACCAGAAAGGGACATTACAGTGCTGTGGAACATATTGAGACAGTTTCAGAACTTTTGGGATACAAAATTAGTGAAGCTAAAACAAAAGCAATAGAGGTAAATTGTGTACCCACATGCAAATCGGTTCAGAAATATCCATGTTTGTGGGGGCATGGTAAAATTATGTATTTAGGAGCATGGATTAAAAATGATACCAGTGTGGCAGCTAAGGATGTATGGGAAGTGACTAAAAAGATAACACAGCTTCCATTTTCCCATTTTTTTTTGTATTATATGTGAAGTACAAGCAGGTAAAATGTTTTTAGTTCCTTTAGTCTTATATACTGGTCAGGCATATTTTTATCAGCCAGAGAAGAAGTTGTGGATAGCCATTAATAAATAGCTGAAGGATTTTATCTGGAGGGGAAGACTGCAAGACTCAAATGGGATAAGTTTATTCTTCCAGTAGAACTGGACAGATTGTGATTACCCGAGATGAAGGGATATTTTACAGCAACACAGTTGAGACTCCTTTGCATAGCTCAAGCAAAAAACTATAACTCATAGTGGAAAGAGATGATGAGACAGGGGGGAAGCTCAAGTAACAAGGAGAGACTGGGATTTTGGATGCAGACCTTTAAGGAGAACAACAATAATCATACAGAATATTATATTCTTAAAATTGCAGAAGGTCTTCTAAAAACTGAGCCAACATGGGAATAGAGAAATGAGTTTCTGCCAGTAGGGATGACTGCAATTACGGATACGGACAATAGGCAAGAAGAAATGGGAATATATTGGAGAAAACTGGCAAAGGAGCTAAGGTATTGGGAGCAAATAACTGTAGAGGGAAAGTTGATAGAATGGAAAGACTCCAAGAACTTATTTGGACTGCTTGCTAGAGACTGTCTTCCATATAAAGGATTGATATCAGAGTATAGTCAAAGAGAAAGAAATAAGGGGGTCCTGAATGAATGACCAGCAGTGGTAGATTTTTTAGAAAAATCTAGAACAGAAGTTGCCATTAAGAAATGAATAATTAGTAGAGCATATAAAATATTGCGTGATAAATATAAGAGGAAGTGAGGAAGAATTGGGAAGAGAGATTAGATAAGCAAGTCGCAAAAAAAAAAAACAATGGGGGATATATGTATGTCTCCCAGATATGCAGTAAAATATGCAACAAAATCTAGAAGATTTAGGATCTTTGCCTTGAAGTGTTTACATAGGTATTTTGCAGACTTCAAAAAATTTTTCCTCGGGTAGACAGCAAATGTTGGAGGTCTGATTGGGAAGAAAGAGGCAATTGTGAACATATTTTCTGGGAGTGTAATGAGTTGTCAGACTTTAAAGATTCCCTGCAGACTACTCTGTCGGAGATGCTGGGTTATCAAATTGAAGTAACTAGTGAATTTTTTTTTTTTTTTTTTTTTTTTAGCTACAATACAGACTCTGAATTGCCTAGATCTAGTAAGGCCTTGCTGAGTCTAATTATGATGGCTGCCTAAAAAGCTGTTACTAGAAAATTGAACGTAATAGTTGGTAGCTAGAGCTGTTTTTGTGGAATTATTGAGGACATTTTTTGATCTATGTAGCATTACTAGCTTTTGATGTTTTCTAATACTATTATGAATGTGTAGATCAAATTTTAGGTTGTCATCAGTGGTCATGCCTAATAACTTGGTATGTGAGACTATTTCTGTTTCCGTTACCATTCAGCAAAGTAATTTTAAATTTGATAAAGTAAATAAACAACAGTCAAGGCAAAAAGGATAAATGGTTCTCTCAAAAAAAAAGAAGTAAATCCAAAAACACACAAGAATGAAGCAAAACAAAGTGGAAGTCAAAAACCAAGTTTTAAGTTGAGTTAAAAATCTGGAAATTTAATAATATGTTGGCGCTTTCACAGTAATCAAAAATACTGCTGCTTCAGACATTAAAACCAAACATTGCTTAGTTTTAAATAGAGAAACCAATAATGTTGTAGCCAGTCACATAAAACAACATCTCAGTATCCTAGCAACAAAGTAAACCTTGATGTTCTTCACTAGTAATGTAGTTAAAGAAGCGATAAAGAAATACTGACCGGTTTTAGTTAGTAATCCAGATATAAAGGATTTAGTAGGGAAAGACCGTATTTTTCTTTTAAAAACAAGAAATCTCTTAAACGACTGTTGTGCTATCCAAGGAGCAGGACACATAGTTTATTTCTAGAAAGCACTTTTTTACATTCTCATGTCTTAAATGTAATTTTTGTATGTACATTGATTCTTCTGGAGCTTTTAAGCACCCTGATATTGAGAGAGTGTTCACCTATAGGGTTGAAGTCAACTATGATTCATTTGATGTGGTTTACATAGCCTCTTATAGGTTCATAGGTTGGTACTGGGCTATCTGCCCGAAGGCATATATTAGCCCAGCCACGTTGTGCAGTATTCACCGCCCCTTTAGTAGTTCCCTAGACCCTTGTACTAGCAGCTAGTACCCTTGGCCCCTATCTAGTAGTGTTGTTGGTGTGATCCCTGGTGTGAACTTTCTGTTACCCATCCACTCATCAAGGTTCCTCTTGAAGAGTGATAGTGAGGGGCTCTGTCTTATGTAGATCGGGACCCTGTTCCATAGTAAGGAATTCTCTGCGAAGGGAATCTATCCCTCCAGCATGTTATATTCATTGTTGTGTTGAGGTTTATATCCCTAGAGCGTGTAGCTCGAGTAGATTTGGTTTTGCTAAGATGGAGCATGTTCAACAATTCTGGGTTGGACATGGCTCTGTACGTTAGACAGAGATCGCCTCTGAGAAAGCAGTATGCAACAGAGAACAGTCTTAGCTTTTTCAATCGTGCTGCATAGGGCAACTGTTTGAGGCCAGTAATCCTCTTGGTTAGGTACCTTTGTGGTCTCTCCAGCTGCTGGAGATGTCTAGCCAGGTACATTCCAATTGGTGCATTGTACTCAGTAATGGGTCTGATGAGGGAAGAGTAGAGGGGCACCATTACATCCTTAGATCTTGATGCGAACCCTTTCGTGATCAGATGGGTCACATAGAAGGATTTTCTAACCACTTTGGCAACATGGTTATCAAAGGAAAGCTGACTATCTACTTGGGTCCCTAGATCCCTTATTTCTTCTTCAGATTTCAGGGGATTACCTCCTATGTTGTAGTTTGCGGGTACTCTGTTTTTTCCAAAGGGGATTACTACGCATTTTTTGCATTTCGCTTGAGACCATGGCATTGACACCATGCATCACTCTCATTTAGGCCCTTCTGGAGGATCTCCATTTCGGCCGGAGACTCTATTATAGCACCCAGTTTGCAGTCATCCGCAAACTTAGTCAGCCACAGCCCTTCTGTGCTTGCCTGTACTTCTGATAAGTATATGCCAAACAGGAGGGTCTCCAGGACAGAGCCCTGAGGCACACCACTCGTTACTGGTCTGGATTCGGACATAGATCCCACTACTCTTACTTTATGGGATCTGTCTGAGAGCCAGTTTGCGATCCATCTTGTGACGTAAGGGTTTATGCCCAGGCTGGTGAGCTTATCAATAATACCCGAATGGGGAATGGTGTCAAATGCTTTAGCAAGGTCAAGGTAAGCCGTGTGTACCTCCTTTCCCTTATCTATAGCCTGAGTAACTGTCTCAAAGAAATCCACCAGGTTCAGGAGGCATGATCTGCCCTTGACGGCCGAACTGCGTGGGGTCCAGCGACTGGAGGTTCCCAATCTCTCCATTTATGAGTTCCATAATGATTCGCTCCATAGCCTTACAGATCAGACTGGTCAGGCTTATTGGTCGGTAGTTCCCAGGGTCAGTTGTGGCCCCACCCTTGTGTAGCGGGACCACCATTGCCATGCGCCATTCTATGGGCACATATCCTGTGGAGAGGCTGAGACTGAACAGGGTATTAAGATGCGGGGTTAATTCCTTTTGGAGCTCGCGTATGACACAGCCTGAGACACCATCTGGTCCCATGGAGGCAGTGTTTTAGCTTTAGATAGAGCCTTGTTAACCAACGTATTAGTAATAATTGGACTTGCACAATCCCCTAGTCCCAATGTCTGTCTTTCTGTGTGGGAAAGAGCAACAGGAAGGTCAGGGACAGGATAAGGGAACATGTATATGGCATTAGGACTGGGAACGCTACTAACACCCTGGCAAAGTATGTAGCTGGTAATGATCTAGCACACACTTTTAAGTTTTTGGTTATGGAAAAGATTGTAGTGAACGAACGTGGAGGGAATATCAATATCAGAAACAAGATGGATCATTAGACTAAGGGCAGATGTGGGCAGGGTCTGAATGATAAGATTCCATTGAAACCCCTACTCAAAGCTAGATCTTTACGTAAATAATTAACATTTCTGAACATGCCTTATGTATGTTTTTTATATATGTTTTTAAATGTTTATTTCATTTTCATGCTTTTAGTAAGCATCTGTTTGAATTTATTTAGCACTATTATGCATGGTTATGCTGCATTTTTTATGCTATTTTATTATGCTGTGCCTTTAAATCACTAGGCTAGTTTTCTTATATAGTTTTACTTTGTTGTAGGATATTGATATGTTCTTTTATGTGATTGGCTAGAGCATTATTGGTTTCTATATTTAAAAAGGAGCAATGTTTGATTTGGTTTTAATGTCTGAAGAAGCAGTATTTTTGACTACTGCGAAAGCGCTTAAGTATTATTAAATTTTGAGATTTTAACTCTCCTTGAAGTTTGTTTTTGACTGTCACTTTGTTTTGGTTCACCTGTATGTGTTTTAATTTTAAATACGGTTCTGTCTTGAATTTGTGATTTGAGTAAGAATATGACTTTTTTTATTTAAGCAGTAAGTGAAAGTTGGGCTTTACTGAGACTTTTTTATAGTGAATTGAAAGCATTTTATGTGATTTGTTGGAGGTGGATTAAATTATGAAAAGAGCATGTAAGAGTGGAGTTGTTTGCTTATTGTATTAATGAGGCCTGTTGGTTGGAAGTATGAAGATATTTAATGAAAATATTAAATAAGGTAGGACCAAAGATAGAACTTTAGGGAACTCGTGATGATGGGCATGTTTGTAGAGAGTGAGTGGTGCCATTTTACTTTTACAGATGGAGTTGCTTTGCCAAAGACCGTTGGCATGCCTCAGGCAGGTAGCATCTTTGCACTATGCCCAGACAAGGTAATGAGGTTCCTTAGCATAGATTCTGTCTGAATTATATTTTGTTGGGGTGTAGTGGGTCCCTATTGAATCAGTGCCTTGATGTGAGGTATTGTATTTGGTGGATCCCACGCCTTGAGATAATGTCATTTTGGAAGAGAGTTGAATATTAATATTTGGTGTACCAGAGGCAGAATTGCAGAGCCATGGGCCCTTGTTACAATCATGTTTCCGAATCTGGCTTCATGTATCAAAAACATGTTGATAACAGTTTCTGCACTGTTGGATGCATTCCTGAAAATATAACCTGCACTTTGTCACTCATATGTCTGAATCACTTAAATGTCTTGCTTTAGGACTGATATCAGAATATAGACAAAGAGAAAGGGACAAGGGTAATCCTAAATGAAAGACCTGATATAGTAGAGATTTTAGTTGAATCTAGGACAAAAGCTGTTATTAAAAAAGGATAATTAGTAGGGCATATAAAATATTGCATGATAATTCTAGGAATCAATCAGTGGAGGTTAGCAAAGATTGGGAAGAGAGATTAGATAAGCTATTTGCAAGGGAACAGTGGGAGGACATATGTATGGCTCCCAGATATGCAACAAAGTGGAGAAGTTTCAGAATTTGTGCATTGAAGTATTTGCATATGTATTTTTTGTACCCAAAGCAGACACCAAATAATTTTCCTCATGTAGGTGGCAGATGTTGGAAGTGAGGGGGAAGAAAAAGGGCAACTGGGAACATGTTTTGAGAGTGTATTAAGTTGGCAGACTTTTAAAAATTCCTTGCAGAGTACTCTGTCAGAAATATCAGCTGAGCAAATGGGTGTAACTGTGGAAATTATTTTTTTCAGCTGGAATACAGAATCTGAATTGGCTAGACATAGTAAGGCATTGCTAAGTTTAATACTGTTAGCTGCAAAAAAATAATTACTAGAAAATGGAAATCAGTCTAAACCTTCTGTACTTGAAGTAGCGAATATTGTAACTGAGATAAAAGTATTGGAAGTGGGATCTTTAGAAAAGGATAGGAGCAAATGACAGAAAAAATGGAAATTGTGGGATCAGTACATGCAAAATAATGTTGTGGAGGAGGAGTGAGGTTTAAGGGAATGCGGAAATTGAGCAATTTATGTAATGTTGGATTGATGATTGTATAAAAGCATGTATGTGATGTATAGTGTTTGTAATTGTGAACATGTTATCATGGTTTTTCTTTTATATAAATGCATGTTTGACTGTCTTAAGTGATAATTCAGTAAACACTAGTCATAGATGACTCGATAGTGAGGCACACTGATGTCCCATTCACTAGGTTGAATAAGGAGAAAGTAACAAACAGCTCCGTGCCAGGATCCGCCACATAACGCACGCACTCAGGTCCCTCAACAAGGTCCCTCAACAACAGGTACAAATATGACTCTGTCATTGTACATGTGGGTGTGAATGACCTGAGACATACCAGCCTGGACTACATGAAAAGAGACATGGAGGAGCTCTTGGATTATGTAGCCCAGACTGGTATGAGCCTAGCCCTGAGCAGCCTCCTACCATCGCCCAGAGTGATATCACAGTACAAGCAGAAAATGATTGATTTCAACAGTTGGCTAAGTTTCTGGTGTCATTCTAAGTGGATCCAGTATCTGTCTGCCTGGGGTGACATGATTGACAGACCTCGATGCTTTGCCAGAAATGGCCTGCAGCTGTCATCCCTGGGCTTCCAGATACAGGCCAAGGCTCTTGCCACCGCTATAGTGCCTTTTTTAGGCGGTGTTCCATAGACCAAATTACCACCATAACAGCAACAAATAAATGCAATCTGAGGGTCATGCTGCTCAATGCTAGAAGTCTAAATCTCAAAATGCACTCACTCAAAGCACTCCTTAAAATGGAGAATATCGACATATGTGCTGTTCCACACCTTTCGGCCCCAGAACTTGGACCGAAGCTCCAAAGGCGGTGGTGTTTCCATATTCATAAAGGATGTGCACACCTCCAGACTGGTAGCCCAACATAACACATCAAGAGATGCATCAGGTGCAGCTAACACTGTGTAAGACAGCAATTCAGGTCGTAGCCTGCTATAGGTCCCCAACAATGTCCCAAGACTCACACTCCACGTTCCTAAGCACCCTGGAGAATGTTAGGGTCCAACCTAACACTTTCATACTGGGCAACTTCAACTGCCCCTCCATTAAATGAGAAAACTACTCATGTACCAATACACTTGCCCAACATTTCCTGGAATTCATTAATTCCGATGCCCTGGACCAGCTTGTTCTTACCCCCACTAGAGGTAGTAACATCCTTGACCTGGTTATTACTAACATGGGTGACCGTTGATCTACACCAGTAGTCAACTCCTCCCTGGTTAGATCCGAGCACAAACTAATCACCTTGGAAATCCACCCCCCCCCCCCAAAAGGTAACCACTATGAAAAACTTCTCCAAAGCTAACTTTGGGCTCCTAAAAACAGAGGTGGCTAACTTCACTGCACCCATGCAAATGGAGAATAGTTGCATGACTGCCGTATCATACACCAATGCACTGCATGAATACGTACACAAGTGCATGAATCTCGCCATACCCAGTAGAACCATGATGCTCTCCTCCAAAAAAAGGAAACCAATCTGGTAGTCCCCTGCCATAAACAAACTTTACAACAGAATGAGGAAACTGATGCAGAATAAGATGAAGTCCCAAGACTCTTTGTCTATAAAACAAAAAGTTGAGATCCCTCATCAAATCCTCTAAAGCTAGCTATGAAAACAGAATTGCAGCAGATAGTAAAGACAGCCACAAGGCCTTCTATAGTTATGTAAAGAATCTCCATGGCAAAGGCCAGATTTGCTCTGAGCTACTGCACAATGGTACCTCCTATACCGAGCCAACAGATATTACCAATATACTGGCTGACAGATTCAATGCCAACTTTACCCCTCTCTCCCCCCACCAGAGGACCAATCACTATACCAGTAGATTGCCAGGCACCCATTATTACTGCTGCACAGGTTAAAACAGCACTGTCCATAGCCAAGAATACAGCTTCTATGAGACCTGACAATATCCCTGGCTGTGTTCTACATGAACTACAGAGTGAACTAGCACCTCAACTGTGTGCCCTCTTCAATCACAACCTCACCTCAGGCTTTGTCCCTACCGAGTGGCGCACTGTTGCAATCTTCCCTCTCCACAAAGGAGGAGCGACTCAGACCCTGGGAACTATCGTCCCATTAGCCTGATGAGTCTGATATGCAAAGCTATGGAATGCATCGTCATGGACCTAATAAACAAGGATATAGGGAATCTCCAAACTCTGGATCCCACACAGTTTAGTTTTGTGAAGGGTAGATCATGCCTGCTCAACCGGGTTGATGACTTTGTGCCAGTCACTAGAGCTGTGGATGAAGGCAAGGTGGTTCATACAGCCTACCTTGATCTGGCCAAGGCCTTTGATACTATTTCCCACTCCGGAGTCATAGAAAAACTCACTAAGCTAGGCATCAACCCCCTATATCACTAGGTGGGTTGCAAACTGGCTCACAGATAGAACCCACAGTGTGAAAGTAGCTGACTCCAAGTCAGACTGCCGACCAGTCACGAGTGGAGTCCCACAGGGTTCGGTCCTGGTCCTCTCCTGATTGGTATCTACTTCTCTGAAGTCCAGGCCAACACAAAGGGACTCTGGCTGACAAAGTTCATAGACGATTGCAAGTTCGGAGCTATTATTAACTCCCCAAGTGATGTTGACATTCTACAGAAAGGCTTACTGAGACCAGTGACTGTTGTCAGAACCATGGCTTTAAGCTCAATGCCAAAAAATGTGTCACCATCTCTTTTGGGAAAAACTCGGTTCCCATGAATTACCACATCGATGGTAGTCCACTGAACACAGAAGACATTATAAGAGATCTGGGAACACAGGTTGACAGCAACCTCTCTTTTTTCCCACCACATTGCCACTGTGGTCAGAAAGTCCTTCTATGTGACACATCTCATTACTAAGGGTTTTGCATACAGGAAGAAAGAGGTCATTGTCTCCCTCTACTCTTCTCTCATTAGCTCACTAGACACCTGCAGCAACTAGAGAGGCCCCAAAAGTACCTCACAAAGAGGATTCTAGGCCTTAAATACTTGTCCTATAGGGACAGACTCAAAAAACTCCCAACTATTCTGTCTCATATCGCCTACTTAGAAGCGATCTCTGCTTGACTTACAAAGCCATGTCTGACCCAGCTCTGTTAAAAATGCTACATCTAAAGAAATCCCAATCCATCCGCACCACATGTTCCAGAGACCTCAAACTCATTACCACAGTCAACAGAACAAGCTGGAGGGACAGGTCCATAACCCAGAGACTGCCCATGCTGTGGAATAGACTTCCCATACATGTCAAATAGAGCACCTCACTGTCCCTCTTCAAGAGAAATCTTGATGAGTGGATGGGAAATGGAAAATTCACCCCAGGGATCACTCCAGTTTCTCTACTCGACAGAGGCACTGGGAACTGTGGTCGGTTGGCACAATGCCAGGGTAATCATATGGGCTAGGCTTGTAAAGGCTCCAAGGCCATTAGCCTATTACACACCTATGAACTTAAAGGTGTTAAAAATGTACAGCTGATGTCCTTTTATTCATATGCTGCAGTATTCATAACATGGCGGAGTCCGCTGCCACCTGACTCGTACATCTGGCCAATATACTAAAGTCTAGTGCTACTGTGAGGTACATACGATGTCGCACAGAAGCAGAATGTACATCGGTCATAAAATGATGTTGGGTTTAAAGTGGATGTCAGCACATACCAGACCTCTGAACTCTTCTGCCTCCTGTCCGATCATCTGCTCAGGTTGTCGCTTGTCAGACAAGTTGCGAACCTCGGTTCAGATAAGTGCCCCACTGGGGTTTTTCATTATCATCTTTTGGCTGCTGTGGTTTTTGTGGTTATTTGCCTTATTCAGCTTAAATTTCTTCTCCTTTGGGTTTTGCCTCCCCAGAAGAAGAATCTAATGGCACTGATTCCCCTAGGGAGGATATCTCATTTGTGGAAACCATTCTTAAGATGAGTTTTCAAATGGGATTGTTGTCAGTTGTCAGACATCCAAAAAAGGTACTATGGCCTCCCCTTCCCCATCTGCTATACCTCCAGTTCTGCCAGCCTTCCTCGATGCCTTTGCTGCAGCTTTAAAGTACCCTAATTCTCAACCTCCTGCCCCAAAAGGCCAGATAGATTTTTTTTTAAGTGCCTGAAGATTCCAGACCTCATTCAGGAGAATCTCTCCTTCACAGTGTCTCTGTTGGAGGGTCTCTCCTTCACATTGTCTCTTTTGGAGGGTCTAGGGTTCATGATCAGTGACCAGAAATCTACTCTGGTGCCATCTCAGGGTCACATCTTCCTTGGCTGCAGGATCCAGTTAGAGAGGATGCTGGCTTCCTTACCTCCAGAAAAGGTCCTGTCCCTCACCTCCTACTTCCAGGACCTCTTGCTTCTCCAATCCTTGACTGCCAGGGAGTTTCTTCACCTTCTGGGGTTCATGCTATCCAGTATTCCCATGCTTCCTTTAGCCAAGTTACACATGAGGAAATTCCAGTGGCAATTGAGAACAGTATGGGTACAACATTCCCATCTTCTAGAGTTTATCCCACTCCTGCCTTGCCTGAAAAAGGAGTTACACTGATGGATTCAACAAGTTTGAAGGAATCTAGTCTTACCCTTGCAGGCACCTCTTCCCACTCAGGAGCTGTTTACGGATTCTTCAGACATGGGATGGGGCGCAACCTCTTCTTTCCCCCAGGGGTTTTAAGATGGTTTACAGACAATACCCTGATCCTCTGGTATGTCAACAAACAGAGAGGGACAAAGTCCTATCTCCTGTGAAGGCTAGCTTTACAGGCCTGGGAGTTAGCTGCCCAGAGCCAACTCACCCTCCAGGCGGTTTACATACCCACGACCTAGAATGTGGTGGCAGACACACTGAGAAGGTCCATGACTCACTCCCATGAACGGATGTTACACAGGGTTGTGCTTCTGGACATGGTCCATCGATGGGGTACATCTCAGGTAGATCTCTTTACCTCCCCCATGAACAGACAACTTCCCAAGATTTGTGCCTGGGTTCCAGATCCCCTGGCATGGAAGGTGTATGCTCCGTCTTTCTCTTGGAAGGGGATGTTCCTATATGCATTCCCCCCTTTCTACTTCTCTGAAAGGTCCTGTTGAAAATCCAACAGGAGCAACCAAAAATCTTGCAGGCAACTTTGGCCAAGACGGCATTAGTTCCCCCTTCTTCTGCATTTAGCCAATGGCAATCACCACAAGTTACCCCACAGAATTGACCTACTCACACAGGACAAGGGAACTTTAGTACACCCACAGATGTCAACTCTGCAACTGCCCCTGTGGGTGATAGGGTTTTGATTTCCTTCAGACACCTTTTTTTCTGAGGACATGCTACAAGTTCTGCAGGAGGCCAGAAAACCCACTACTAGGAAATCCTATGCTTCCAAATTGAAAAGGTTTTCCATCTGGTGTCTTAAAAAGGATTTACAACTACTGCTAGTTGATGTTCCAGTGGTTTCTCCTGCCTGTGTGAATTGCTGAAGAGTGGACTTTCGTACTCCTCAGTAAAAGCTTACCTTTCTGCTATCTCTGCATGTCTGTCTGTCTATGTCTCCACCTTTAGCTTCCAGGTTGGAAGTTAAACTTTTCTTAAAAGCCATTCTTCACATCAGACCAATAAGGAAACAAGTTCCCCCTCCTTGGGATCTCAACTTTGTACAAGAAAAAACTTACCCTGGCCCCTCTTGAGCCAGCAAGTTCTGCCTCTCTGCAACACTGCACCTGGAAAACAGTCCGTCTTGTGGCTATTGCTTCTGCCAGAAGGGTTTCTGAGTTACAGGCTCTGATGTCTTCTTCCCCTTCATGTTTTTTTTTCCACAGGGATAGGGTTTCTTTACACACTAACCCCTCCTTTATGCCCAACGTGGTAAATGAGTTATTACTCCGTCAGTCCATCAGTCTTCCCACTTTTTCCCCTTCTCTTCACTCCTCTAGTGAGAGAATCCTACACACTTTAGATGTGCTCAGGCAACTCAGATATTACTTGGATAAAACCAAACCAATTCAGAAATCTGACTGCCTGTTTGTGTCCTGTCACCCAAGAGCCCTTGGCAAGCCTGTTTCCAAAGCAGACAGTTTCCACTTGACTTTCCAAAACCATTTCCCTTTTTTATGTCTCTCATGGGAAGAAGCTCCCCTCACCAGGCTGTTAGGTCACATTCCACTAGAGAAGTATCTTCTTCTGATGTCATTTTTAAGGGTTTGGACACCTGTTCTATCCTGAAAGCAGCTACCTAGACTTCTGTTCATACCTTCACAAAACACTATAAGTTAGATGGGATTTCCATGTCCAGAACTGGTTTTGCCAGGGCTATTTTGCATGGGTTTGTGGAGAATGTTTCTGGTCCTTTGCCCAATTCTTCTTCTGCATGAGCTTTGGTATTCTCCTTCATGTTATGAATCCTTCAGCATATGAATAGAAGGACACAGAATAGTTGTGTAAAATCTTACCATAACCATAGATGTCCTTCTCTTCTATATACTGCAGTATTACTTTCCCCCCTTGCCTTCCCCCTGATTCTTGCCTGTCTTCTGGTGGCATGTTTTCCTCATCTAGGATCAGGCTGGTGCTTTTTTGCGGCATTTAGTTCTGAGGTCTGGTACGTGCCGACGTCCACTTTATACCCAACATAATTTTATGACGAACGTAAGTTCTGCTTCTGTGCAGAGTCGTACGTACCTCACAGTAGCACTAGACTTTTATATACTGACTGGACTTATGAGTCAGCAGGAGGCAGACACCCCCATGTTATGAATACTGCAGCATACAGAAGAAAAGGACATCTATGGTTATAATAAGACTTTACACAACTATTCTTTATTACACCTTCCTGTGATAGGCTTGCTTGATAACACAGTGTATTTGTTAATATAATAGGATGGAAATATATCACTATTTTAAATATAAAGTGAAGCACAATGTAAGCAGATCTATTACAATACCTTCTATCTGTAATGTTTTAAGATGAAGAAAATATTAGAAATAATCTGTAATAAAGCATAGCATTTTTTGGTATGCTAATCAACTGAATTACATTTTTTTTTTCAGTGGTTATTTTTGTCAGTTTGTTAATGAATGTTAGCACAAAGGATTAAGCGTATATAAGCTGTTAATGAATTGCTTCCTGTATTCCAGGATTTGATTGCCTCATCCTCAGTTTGCATATTAAATTACTATGAGAAATTCGTTTAGCCAGACAGTGTACTCATGTCACCTCTGAAAAGGGATACTTATGTCCATTGGCTTATACGGTTAAGAAATTAATTTAAAAAAAATATATATACTGTGCTAACTGCTAGACTTTTAACAAAGTAAGAGAAAGTTTTTTGGTATATGGAACACACACTTCATTGTATGTAGATGTGGAGTGACAGTGTGTAACTGCAGCTTAACAGTTCTTTTATCTTTTTTCTTACTAAAACTCTGGTTGTACTGACCAGTTGGAATTAAACATTTCACTGCCTTGAGTCTTCTAGATTTTGCCATTCAACCCACTTGATCAGGAAAAGTAAAATTTCCTTAAAGTCTTAACATTAAAACAAAGATTGGCAGGTATCGGTTATTATTGTTGCTTATCTCGGCAGTCTTCTGTTTGCAGTAGTGGATTATAGTAATTAAGTGGTCTTTTATGGTTGAAATGTGTTAAACTGGTTACTTAGGTTCATAAGTAGATACTAGGCTATCGACCCTGAGGCCTAAGATAAGCCTATCCAAAAAGGTTCCCTGGCTTTCCCAAGAAAGATATTTTTCTATGCCCCTGTTGAGCAGAGTCACAGAAGTGATCCCCGGGCTGAATTTCCTGTTTACCATCCAGTCGTCAAGATTTTTCTTAGAGGGCTAATGAGGAGCTTTGTTTGACATGAATGGGTAGTTTGTTCCAGAGTATGGGAAGTCTCTGGGACAGGAATCTGTCCTTCTAGCATGTTCTGTTTCTTATGATGACAAGGTTTAGGTCCCTGGAGCATGTGGCTCGGAGAGATTGGGATTTCGTAGCATGTCCAACAGTTCATGGTTTGACATAGCTTTGTATGTTAGGCAGAGATTGCCTCTGAGCAGGCTATATACGACGGAGTACAGCTGGAGTTCTTTGAGACGATCTGTGTATAGCATCTGTTTGAGGCCTGTAATCCCCTCACTGAGGTATTTCTGTGGTCTTTCCAATTGATGCAGATGTCTTTTGAGGTACATGCCAAACTGGGCATTGTATTCAATAATGGGTCTGATGAGATATGAGTAGAGAGGAACAATGACTATCTTTTTTCTGGAGGAGAACCCCTTTGTGATGAGATGTGCTGTGTAGAAGGATTTCTTGACTATTGTGGTGATGTGATTATCAAAGGCGAGACTACTTGTCCAGCTGTGTCCCAAGGTCTCTTATCACACTTTCAGTGTTTAGTAGGCTACCGCCTATGTAGTAGTTCATGGGTATAGAGTTTCCCAAAGGGGATGACAATGCACTTCTTGGCATTGAGCTTGAGGTCATGACTTTGACACCAAGCTTCTGTCTCAGTGAGGCCCCTTTGTAGAATGTCCACATCATTAGGCGATTCTATTATGGCTCCTAGTTTGCAGTCATCTGCGAACTTAGTTAGCCAAAGACCTTCTGTGTTGGTCTGAACTTCAGAGAAGTAGTTGCCTAACAGGAGAGGACCCAGGACTGAACCCTGTGGTACTCCACTTGTCACTGGTCTGAAGTCAGATTTGGAGTCTGCTACTTTCACTGTGTGGGTTCTGTCAGTGAGCCAGTTGGCCACCCATCTTGTGACATAGGGATTTATGCCTAGTTTAGTTTAGTGAGTTTATCTATAATTCCAGAGTGGGGGATGGTGTTGAAAGCCTTGGTGAGGTCAAGATAGGCTGTGTGCACCACGTTACCCTCGTCCACGGCTCTGGTGACTGCTTCAAGGAAGTCAGTCAAGTTTAGGAGGCATGATCTACCTTTTAAAAACCCAAACTGAGTGGGGTCCAGAGTTTGGAGGTTACCTATGTCTTTGTTTATAAGTTCCAAGATGATGTGTTCCATGGCCTTGCAGACCAGGCTTGTCAGAATAATGGGGTGGTAGTTCCCATGGTCCGTGGTGGCACCCCCTTTGTGGAGTGAGATAACCATTGCTGTGCGCCATTCAGCAGGCACAAAGCCTGAAGTGAGGCTATGATTGAACATGGTACTTGGGTGGGGGTGCCAGTTCGTTCTGTAGTTTGTGCAGAATGCAGCCTGGGATGTTTTCTGGTCCCATGGATGCTGTGTTCTTGGCTTTGGAGAGTGCAGTCTTTACTTGTGAATCTGTGATTGGGGAGGCTTTGCATTCTTTCGGTATTGACATAAGTCCTTTGGGGGGTGAGAAGGGGGTAAAGTTAGCACTGAACCTATCTGCCAGGATGTTGGCAATATCAGTTGGATGTTCTTCATGTTTCACTGTTGCAGTCATCACATTTGGGTTATCTGCTTGCAGTAGCCCTCAGTCAGTCTGATTAATAAAGTCTTGGGTCCTGCGTCGGTTGCTGTCCCATCTTCCGTGACATCAGGTAGTCAGGGGTGTAAAGCATGCAGCCGACGCCATTACATCAGTCTTTCTTGCCGTACGGTGTCAGAAGCAGAAGCAGTTCGCAAGTGCCAGTCGGCTGACTCCTAAAATTTTCGTTTTCGAGTTTCAAAACCAAAGACTTCAACTAAGCTAAGTACCCCATTGGGGAAACTTTTTCTTGCTGTAAATAGATGTCAGTAAAAGTCAGTAATTGTATTTCTTGTGGAAAGCAAATACCTCATAAAGATTTTCATTCTTACTGCATTCCTTGCCTAGGCCCTGACCACAACGTACCTCGTTGTCGGTTTTGTGCCTTATTTAAGCAACAAACTATTCGTT
This sequence comes from Protopterus annectens, assembly GCF_019279795.1. Taxonomy (NCBI): domain Eukaryota; kingdom Metazoa; phylum Chordata; order Ceratodontiformes; family Protopteridae; genus Protopterus; species Protopterus annectens. The sequence goes on from NC_056737.1 coordinate 1,132,133,020, forward strand.
GTCTGTATATTTTCACTTCTAAATATTGTGGTACTCGGTTCAATTATCCAGATATGGCTTCTGTAAGCCCCCCCGATACCTGCTACGTCAGATTCACAGGCCTCTACTGAGGCCTATTCGGAGTCCGGTATGCCACGAGATGCTTCAACTGTGGAACCTGCGGATGTCTCTACCTTGGATGGGTCCAGAGCCGCTGTGCAGGCACCGGCTTCTGAGGGTGTATTCAGGTCTACTGACTTCCGTATTAAACCAACGCCATCTTCTTCTTCAAGGCCTAAAACTCGACCCATACCTAGAAAACTGCCGCCCAGACCGCAACTTAAACTTTATAACCATGACTATCACACAACTAAGTCTAGTCTGTCTTCTCATAATTGTTTACAACACCACAAGTTATCACTCTAGCAATATCCCTAAACTTAGTAGCACAACACTACATTATGCACTCTCATATACAGACACCACACATTATTTTATCTGCCCACAATTGTTTAAGAACTACATAACGGACCAATTCAGAACTAAACACATATGCTCTCATTCCTACTCCAAAAAAACACAATACTTTCTCACACTTCTCACCAAACTCCAGCATTTGTATCACCATTTTAACAGCAGGCTTCACCATAAGTGGTGATGTCCACCCCAACCCAGGCCCAAATCCATCCTGTCCAACACAAATGTCAGAACATAACACCCCCACTCTTTTCATCCCTGGGAAAATCAACAGCAGCAGCAAAACCAACCATCTTTTAATGCTAAATATTAATATTAGAAGTATCAACAATAAAATACCTGAACTCCAGGCCACAATGGCACACTACTCCCCAGACATAGTTGCTTTAACAGAAACCTGTGTAAATAAAAACATAGCTAACTCAGAAGTTCTCCCTACCGGCTACAATATCATTAGACAAGACAGACCACTTCGTAAAGGGGGTGGGACTGCCTTACTGTACAAGTTCAGCTTAACTGCCCGTCATTTACCAAACTCCTACCCCTCCCCCAATAATTGGGACATACTTATCTCACAACTTCAACTTCACCCTAAAAAGGTCATCACCACAATCGTGATCTATATTCCACCTGGTAATACACCTGCTAGCCTTGAAGACTTCTTATCCTGTTCTTCCACATACTCACAAGTCCCCCTTATTCTGGGGGACTTCAACCTAGATTGGTTCACCTGTATATCAGAACCACCAAGTAATCTAATAAATCTCCATGGCTACCAGCAGCTAGTCCAAATTCCAACTAGATGTGATAAAAAATTATAAAAGGGAATCCATCCTTGACTGGGTCCTAACTAACAACCCCACATTGTACCCTCACACAGGCAGTCTCCCAGACACCTTAAGTGACCACAACATAATATACTTTATACGTAGTAGAACAAGCATATGCAAAACCACTAACTATATATCCACTAGAAACACAAAAAAAATTCTCTCCTGAAGTCCTCAACACTTTACTCTGTAACTGTGACTGGACCCCCCTAAAAACCCTCCCACTTGACCAGGATGTAGCATATTTCAACAAAATATTTCTACAACATCTAGACACTGTCACTCCATTGCGCAAAATCAAGGTTAGAACCTCTACAAACCCCTGGCTCAGTAAAGAAACCAAACAAATCCTCAAGTCCAGAGACACTGCCTGGCTTTACTAGCAAAAAAACAAAGAAACACAAAGCCTAACTAAGTACCAAGACCTGCGCAACTGCGCAAAAAAAATGCATTAGGCTGGGCAAAAAAATTTTGTTACACAACATTACAAAATAATACCAACACAACCCCCAAAATTTTGGAAAAATGTAAACCAGCTTCTACAATCCACCCAAATGGCTACCCCCAAACCAACCACCCCTGACACTAAAGTTCCCATAGAAACACAATTCAACTCCCACTTTGTGAACTCAGTTCTATCCTTAGTATCACAGGACAGTTCCTTTCTCACTATCCCCCCAACACAAATAACACTAATACAAGCTTTACCCTCAAAACAGTTTCCACTACTTCAATCAAAAGCATGCTCTCCAAACTAAAAACATCAGCAGCAGCAGCCAACCTACTCCCCAGCTATTTCTTGAAACTCACAGCAGATGTTATTGCTATCCCAGTCTCCACTCTCATAAACAGATCAGTTGTTGAAAACTATGTGCCCAAACTCTGGAAAATATCCTATGTTACACCCATACATAAAGGTGGGACCTCCACTGAACTTAATAACTACAGACCCATTGCTTTACTCTCTCCCCTGGCCAAAATCCTAGAAAAATGCATCCATACCCAGATGCTAAACTATCTCCTAGACAGCAACATCCTGTCACCTACTCAGCATGGTTTCAGACCTGCCCATAGTACCACTACAGCCCTCCTCTGCTTCACAGACACAGTAAACCGTCTCAAAAATGAAGGCCTACAGGTGTCAACTGTTTTTTTGGATATGTCTAAAGCATTTGACACAGTCTCACACCAAATCCTGCTAAACAAACTAAACCAATATCATCTATCAAATTCCACTCTTACCTGGTTCCAAAGCTACGAAACTGACAGGTACCAAGCTGTGAAATGGGAAAATTATCTATCTCCTCAGCTGCTCATAGCTATATGAGTCCCACAGGGTTCTGTCTTAGGACCACTACTATTCAGAGTCTTCACAAATGACCTACATACCTCCACGCAGCAGGCATCTATCATTCAGTATGCAGATGACACTACCTTAATCTGTGCTGTACAAAACATTCCCACCCTCCTGCAAACAACTCAACTAGCATTCTCTGACATTGAAAACTACCTTATCAAAGCCCATCTTATACTCAATCCAAAGAAAACTCAGCTTATGATTATAACCAGTTCTAACAAAAACACTGATAACAGTCAATTCACTATCTACTCCACAGATGCTACTCCAATCACTCCAGTGGCACAGGCTAAGCTATTGGGAATAACCATAGACTCCCACCTAAAATTTGATCGTCATCTCAACTTAACTATTAAAAAAGTACATGCCAAACTGGGATCACTCTATTGTATCAAATCATTTCTTACCAACAACACAAGATCAGCCATTGCTCGCTCCCCACTTCTATCCACCCTACTCTATGCATCTCCCATTCTGACTAATCTCAACAAAACTGAACTAAGCAAAATGGAAGCCTGCTATAACAGAATTGCTCGTTTTGCTGCAAATTGCTCATATAGAACTCATCACTGTACTGCTTTGAGACAGCTCCACTGGCTTGAACTTCCCAACCTCCTAACTTACAATCAGCTCTGAATCTGTCATTCTATCTATTACCTCCCAAATAAGAGTCCTGCCCTCAAAAACCTAGTACAACATCACTCAGCCGAAAGACCTCTTAGATCATCAAGCAAACTACTACTAGAAGTCACCAACAGCTACAATAGCTTTGGAGACACACTATATAGTAGTTCAGTGGCTAAAAAATGGAACTCTGACCCCACTAGTATTCAAAACACATCATCCAAAGCCTCCTTTAAAGACCTCATCAGGCAACATCTCAAGCAAAGTTGGCAGTGCCACGATTGCTCCCCAGGCTAGTGAAAGTGGATAAAGGTATACATACTAAATCTAGAGTACTTGATAATAGTTTTCAATCTTACTCACAAACACTGGCTAATGTACAAAGTATGTACTGTACCTGTGTACTATGTATGTATTCTACCTATGTTCCAAATTTCAGCTGTACACCACAAATCTATTAATTACCTTTATTTTTAAGTTAATATTTTTTGTTTGTTCTCTCCACTGTAACTGTTGATGTGCCGCATACCACTGTAAAAACATGTCTTTTGTAATTTGTGTGTATACTGATCATGTATCTGTAATTTTTCTTTGTGGAGCTTTTCTCCCCGGGCCTCTGCTGAAAAAGGGCCTTTTCGGCTCAGTCAGACACCCCCGGTTAACAAATGTAAAATAAAAAATGGTCAGGTCTCTATGCCTAAAAAACAAATGATAAGAATGGCTGAAGACCTTATTACTTTAATCAGGGGAAGCCAACCTTCCCCATCTAAGAAACCTAGGACTGAGTTTGCTTATGATTCTTTTGATCAAATTTCTGAAATTTTTGTTTCCTCTGATGTCCAAGATTTACCCTTATCTACTTATCATGGATCTGATGCAGAGGGACTCTATTCCCTCTGCTTCCCCTCCAGAGGATTTCTCTTTTGGTGAAACCTTGCATACTCTTGGGGACCATTTTCGCTGGGAAAGCCAGGATTACTCTGATTCTAAAAAGAGGCTTATGGATTTCTTACTCCTGCCCCAACAGAGGCCTTTAGCTATTCCTCCTGTACTAGACATTGTTGATGCCTTTTCGGAATCTAGTTTGGCTCCTGATTCTTTACCTCCTGCTCCCAGAAAACCTGATAGATATTACAGGGTTCCTGACTCTCACAAGTTCCTTTTTAAAAATCCTACTGCAGATCCTGAGACCATTTCACAGGGACCCAAGGGCATTAAGGCTACTACTGCCAAAAATCCTACTCCCTCTGCTATTGATTCCAGGGCGCAGGATAGATGGGTAAGAAGGTATACACATGTTCATCGTGTTTCACTGTTGCAGTCACTACTCTTGGGTTATCCTGCTGGCAGGCTACCCTCAGTCGGCCAGAATTCCAAAGTCTAGGTCTGGCGTCAGTTGCTGTCGCCTCTTCCCTGACGTCAGTGCGCCAGGGGTATAAAAGATGCAGCCGACGCCATTTTCTTCAGTCTTTCTTGCCGCGCGGTGCCCGAAGCAAAAGCAGTTCGCAAGTGCCGGTCAGCCGACTCCTGAGATTTTCAAATCCGAATTTCAGAACCAAAGTCTTCATTAAAGCTAAGTACCCCGTTGGGGAAACTTTTTTCTTGCTCCAGACCGATGTTAGAAAAAGTTAATAATTGTATTCCTTGTGGGAAGCAAATACCTCATAAGGATTTCCACTCTTACTGTATTCCTTGCCTAGGCCCTGATCACAACGTTGCTAGCTGTCGGTTTTGTGCTAGATTTAACCAACGCACTATTAAGCGTCGGTTTGATTTTGCATTTCATTACTTTGGCCGAAGATTTAATTATATAATGCCGTCGGACCAGCCGACAACTGGAGTTTACAAAAACGCAAGGACAAGGAAAAGGATAGGCATCCGAGATCCAAAACCGACGATGAGGCCTCTGCTAGGCCAGTCGCCGGTTCTCAGTGAGGTGCTTTCGCAGCCCCTGGTGCCCGCTACCTCAGAGCCACAGGCCGCTTCCGACTCCCACGTGGAGCCGACTGGGCCTCTGGATACTCAAGGTATTGGACATTCGGAAATCATTCCCTCAGATGGGTCCGGAGCCGCTGAGCAGGCATCGGCTTCTGAGGGTGTCTTCAGACCTACACAACTATATATTAAGCCATCTTCAGCTTCAAAGACAAAGACTAAAGCAGCTCTAAAGACAAAGAAACAAGTACAGCATTCTCCTACTCAGACTACCATGCCTAAAAAACAGATGCTCAAAATGGCCGAAGACCTAATTACTTTGATCAGGGGCTCCCATCCCCCTCCTGATAAGAGGCCTAGGCAAGAGACAGAGTATGCTTCTTATCAGGTTTATATTTCCTCTGATTCCTCTTCTGAACAGGATTACTCCATGCTTCTCTATGAGGATTCTGATGCTGAAGAATCCATCCCTTCAGCCTCTCCTCCTGAGGATTATTCTTTTGGGGAAACCCTGCACACAATGAGGGAGCATTTCCACTGGGAGAGCCAAGATTATTCTGAATCTAAGAAAAGGCTCAGATACTTTCTGCTACTTCCTCAGAACAGACCCCTTGCTATTCCACCTGTTTTAGACATTGTAGATGATGTATTTTCAGAGTCCGGCCTGTCCCCTGACTCTTTACCCCCTGCACCTGCTAAGCCAGACAGATACTACAGGGTTCTGGATTCTCATAAGTTCCTATATAAAATCCCCACTGCTGACCCAGAAACTATATCTCAGGGTCCCAAAGGGGTTAAAGCTTCCACTGCAAAAAAAAAAACTGTCCCCTCTGATAGGGATTCTAGGGCTCTAGACAGATGGGGGAAAAAAGTATATACTTCTGCTACCTTGGCTGTAAGGGCTTTAAATTGTCAGTTTCATATGCTTAAATATCAGTAGTATTTAATGTCACTGCTTAAACAGAAATTGTTGACAAATACTGAATGTTCAGAAAACAAGGAATTGCAGGATTTATTGCATGCAGCTGAACAAGTTGGAAAACTTACTTTGCAATGTGGTTATGATTCACTGGAGGCCTCTTGCAGGGCCGCTGTCACAGGTTCTGTTATTAGAAGGCATGCCTGGTTAAAGGAACAGAATCTGCCTGATCATGTTAAAGCAAAATTATTAGATGCACCATTGCAGCATGATACTTTGTTTGGTACTAAAGCAGAATAGGTTTTGAAATAATGGAGGATAAAGCAAAATCCATGCAGACAGTCAAGGATTTCTTACAGGTACAGCCACCCAGGTTTAGCAGGAACTGGCCTTCTAAAAATTGGTCCTTTCCAGTGTCAGACAGACCACAAAGAGGCAGATACAAGTGTCCCAGAGGCATATCTCAGCCCCAAGGCTCATTCAGGCCTAAACATGGGGTGCTCCTACCTCCAAAAGTGGAGAAGACAAATCACAACCTTACAGGAAACAGTCCCAATGACTTTCCTCTGCCAGATCCAAGCACTTTTCTTTTGGCAGCCCCCTTAGGGGGAAAACTAGCACTTTTTTCATCAAATTAGCAAATGATTACCCAAGACAAATGGGTCCTGAACATAGTGTTCCAAGGCTACGGGTTCCATTTTCACACACTATAAAGGTCAAAATGTATGCCAGACCTGCCACACGATCAATGGGCAGAGGCACAAAAACTAATTACAGCCATCGTGGACATGAGGGCCATTCAGCAAGTACCACAACAAGAGCAGGGACAAGAATTGTACTTTTACTTTTCCTAGTACTCAGGGAGGACAGAACCTGGAGACCAATACTGGACCTGTCTATACTAAATACATTTCTGGAAGTTCCAAATTTCAAGATGTTGACTCTACAGCAGCTACTGCCCATACTGGGCAAGAAGGCTTGGCTCGTAACTTTGGACCTAAAAGAGGCATACCTGCATGTCCCAATCAGGCAATCTTGCAGAAGATACCTCATATTCATAGCTGGCTCAATGCATTACCAATTCTCTGCACTGCCCTTTGGCTTATCTACTGCGCCCAGGGTCTTCACAAAATGCCTGATGTCAGTAATTGCATTTTGCAGACAAAGAGGAATTCAAATATATCCCTACTTGGACGACTGCCTAATTCAAGCAGAGAACAAAGACATTCTTGTAAAGCATCTGGCGTTAGATTACTAACTGCCCTAGGGTACACAGTAAACGAAAAGAAATCAAAACTAGTGCCCTCTCAAGAGATAATATTCCTGGGTGCAAGCTTAAATACAACTGCCCAGATGGCTTATCTCACGCCAGACAAACAAAAACAACTGACTTCTTACTTCAAGAAATTGGCAACAAAACCCCGCTTATCTGCAAGGAAAATCCTGCAGGCCCTGGATTTCATGGCATCCTGCATTCTACTAATTCCATATGCCAGACTGCATATGAGGAAACTACAATGGTATCTAAAAAGTGTTTGGACTCAGCATTGCCACAGCCTGGAGACAGTAATTGCACTCATTCCCTGCCTGCAACAGGAGTTTTGATGGTGGGCAGAAGATTGTCACCACAACAAGGGTCTACCATTCAGTTTACCCACAGCCAGGCAGACACTGACAACGGATGCATCAGATTATGCCTGGGGAGCCCATATGGCAGGAAAATGTATTCAGGGCACATGGCCTGCAAACCAGATGCATCTTCACATCAATCAAAAAGAGATGTTAGCTGTTCAAAATGCCCTGACAGCTTTCAAGGACCTGCTTCATCCAGGACAACTACTGATAAAGACAGACAATACTACGGTCATATGGTACATAAACAAGCAGGGAGGTGCACATTCCTATTCCCTCTGCAAACAAGCAATGACCTTATGGGACACAGCATTGGCTTTTCAAATTCACCTGCAAGCACAATTCCTGCCAGGAAAAACAAATACTCTGGCAGACGAACTAAGCAGAAACCTCATGGATCCCCATGAATGGAAACTGGCTCCACAAGTCTTCAGCATGATAATAAGGAAATGGGGATGCCCAGACATAGATCTATTTGCCTCCCCTCACAACTGCCAATTGCAGAGATTTTGCACAAGGATTTATCACAAGCAAGCATGGAAAGTGGACACCCTATCCTTCAGCTGGAAAAATCTAACAGTATATACCTTTCCTCCACTGCCTCTCCTTCCCAGGGTACTCCTAAAGGTCAGACAAGAGAAGCCAAAAATGATACTGATTGCACCAGACTGGCCACGCCAGCACTGGTACCCAGTCCTAAAGAGCTTGTCTCAAGGTCCAGCATGGATATTGCCTCAAACTTCTCACTTGCTGACGCAACAAAACAATCAAATCCTGCACAGCCAACTCAGGACCTTAAATCTGGCAGCATGGCGGATAGTGTAGCCATTCAAAACGCTCCTCTTTCATAAGCTGTTATGGATGTTATCTTGGAGGCCAGGAGGCCCAGTACCAGAAAATCTTATGCCGAAAAATGGAAGAGATTCTGTGCTTGGAACCAGGAACAAGGCATTGACACGTGTGTACCAAATATCCCTCAGATTTTACAATACCTAACTGAGATGCTGAACAAAGGCCTTTCTTTCTCATCAATTAAGATTCATTCCTCTGCCATTTCAGCCCATTACAATACGGAACCACCTATCTTTTCTCATCCTTTAATAAGGCAGTACCTCAGAGGGACCAAAAACATTAGGCCTCCAAAGAGAGCACCAATTCCAGCTTGGGACCTTAATTATGTTTTGGAAAAACTCACACTGCCTCCTTTCGAGCCAGCTTCAACAGCAGATATAAAATTCTTATCCTGGAAAACAGCTCTACTCCTAGCAATAACCTCTGCAAGGCGAGTCTCGGAGTTACAAGCACTCATGGCTGTGGAACCTTTTATCATTTTTCATCCAGACAGGGTTTCTCTGAGGACAAACCCTACATTCATGCCTAAGCTGGTATCCAGTGTGGCCCTCAACCAAACCATTCACTTGCCCACCTTTTATCCAAATCCACAGAACAAGGGTGAGAAAATTCTGCATTCTTTGGACATACACAGGCAGTTACGTTTCTACTTGGACAGAACTAAAGCTTTCAGAAAGACTGAGCAACTTTTAGTGTCATATGCTGCAGGATCACAAGGAAAGGCTATCTCAAAACAGACTATTTCTAAATGGATAGGCCATTGCATCCATTTCTGCTATTTTCAACATGGCAAATCAGTGCCTAAGGGCAATAGGCCTCATTCCACCAGAGCAGCAGTCACTTCAGCAGCCTTCCTCAGAGGAGTACCAACCAAAGATATCTTAGAGGCTGCAACTTGGAGTTCAGTGCACACTTTCACAAAGCACTACCACTTACCTCTTTACTCCAAGTCCAGAGCAGGCTTTGCCACTGCAGTTCTGCAGGGCCTCATAGCCTCTCCTAATCCTGTTTAGCCCAGCCACCCATCCTCAGCTTTGGGATTCAACCCAAGAGTAATGACTGCAAAAGTGAAACACGATGAACATAGTACAGTTGTGTACCTACCATAAATGTAGATGTTCGAGTGTATTCACTGTTGCAGTCCAGGTTACCCACCCACCATTCCCCTTTTCTTTGCTGGGACTTATCTGTACTTCTCTATCCTATACAACCTATGTGGTGTATTTGCTTGTAGATGAAGGACATGTTTATTTTTGTGCATGCATACTTATTGGCATATTTTTTAGCCTACCAATTTGGGGGCACCTGACATCTGGGGCAAGAAAAACAGAAGAAAATGGCGTCTGCTGCATCTTTTATACCCCTGGCGCACTGATGTCAGGGAAGAGGCGACAGCAACCGACGCCGGACCTAGACTTTGGAATTCTGGCTGACTGAGGGTAGCCTGCCAGCAGGATAACCCTAGAGTAATGACTGCAACAGTGAATACATTTGAACATCTACATTTATGGTAGGTAGACAACTGTATTTTCTGCAACCTTGGCCATTAGGGCCTTAAACTGCCAGTTTCATATGTTGAAGTATCAGCAGCATATTATTGGATTGCTTAAACAGAAGTTGATGTTGATTCCTGACTGTGCTGAAAATAAGGATTTACAGGATTTAATGCATTCTGCTGTACAAGTTCGAAAACATATTTTGCAATGAGGTTTTGATTCACTAGAGGCATCTTGCAGGGCTGGTGTCACTGAGTCTGTACTTAGAAGGCATGCTTGGCTTAAGGAGCAATCTTTGCCAGATCATGTTAAAGCTAAATTGCTGGATGCTCCCTTAAACCAAGACCGCCTGTTTAGCAGTAAAGCAGAAGTAGTACTTAAAAAGATGGAGGAAAAAGCTAAGCCTTTGCAAACTGTTAAAGATTTCCTGCAAGTACAGCTTCCCAGATTTAGTAGGCATTAGCCCTCAAAAAATTGGTCCTTTCCTGCCCCTCAGGCCTTCTCAGTCCAAACCCAGAACCAGCAGAAGACCCAGGCTTCAGTCCCAAGGTACTCACAGGGCTAAGCAGTTGGGGGGGGCTTCCATTTCCAAAGTAGGGAGTGGTAAGACTCCCCCCTATGGTGGTAAATTGTCTCAATGACTTAACTTTAAATCTTTCAAGCCCTGCAAAACTGACTGTTCCCTTAGGGAGAAAGATTGCCCGGCAGGCAAAAAATTGGGAACTCGTTACCCAGGACAATTGAGTTTTAAATATAGTTTACCAAGGATACAGATTCCACTTTCACTCCTTACCAACCCCAAACTTTTGGCCAGAGCTACTCCCAAATCAGTGGTCAGAGGCTCAAAAGCAAATGTTTGCTCTCTTAAGCATAAGGGCTATTCAACCTGTCCCAGAAGAGGAATGGGGACAAGGTTTCTACTCAGAACTTTTCCTGTTACCCAGAAAAGACGACAACTGGCGTCCTATACTGGACATCTCTATCCTAAACACATTTTTGGTGATTCCAAAATTCAAGATGTTAATTCTTCACCAACTGCTTCCTATGATAGGCAAAGATGTCTGGTTGGCAACACTGGATTTAAAGGAAGCTTACCTGCACATCCCAATAAGGGAATCCTGCAGAAGATACCTACGCTTCAAAGCAGAATACATGCACTATCAGTTCTCTGCCACCGCCCTTTGGCTTATCTACTGCGCCCAGGGTAATCACAAAGTGCCTAGCTCCAGTCATTGCATTTTGCAGGCAAAGAAATCTCCAAATATATCCATACCTGGATGATTGTCTAATTCAGGCAGAAAACCAGGACATACTATTGAATCATCTGGTGTTTGTACAGAAACTGCTAACTTCCCCTGGGGTACACTATAATCAAAAAGAAATCACATCTTGGACCCTGACAACAAATTGTATTCCTGGGAGCAAGCTTGAACACAACTTCCCAGATGGCTTTTCTCACGCCAGAAAAACAAGTTCATTTGACAGCCTACTTCAAACTACTGGCCACAAAGACCCAGCTATCTGCAAGGAAAGTACTGCAAGCCCTGGGGTTCATGGCCTCCTGTATTCTACTAATTCCATATGCAAGACTGCATATGAGGAAACTACAATGGTCTCTAAAAAGCCTATGGTGTCAGCATTCTCAGGATCTAGAAACAATGCTTCCTATCATTCCTTGTCTACAGATAGAGTTCCTTTGGTGGGCAGATGCCTGTCACCAAAACAAGGGACTGCCATTCACTCTACCCCCTGCCGCCCAAACCCTAACAACAGATGCATCAGACTATGCATGGGGGACTCAGTTGGCAAGGAAGTGCATTCAGGGCAAATGGAACCCAAGTCAAATGCATCTGCACATCAGTCAGAAAGAAATGTTAGTTGTACAGAATGCTCTGACAGCCTTCAAGGACCATATCCTTCCAGGACAATAAAGATGGACAACACCATGGTTATGTGGTACATAAACAAGCAGGGGGGAACCCACTCATATCCTCTCTGCAGACTAGCAATGGCTCTGTGAAACACAGCCTTGAGCTACCAAGTGCACCTACAGGTTCAATTCCTGCCAGGAATGCTAAACACACTGGCAGACGATCTAAGCAGAATTCTCATGGACCCACATGAGTGGAAACTGGAACCAAGGATTTTCAACATGTTGAGAAACAAATGGGGGAGCCCAGATATAGACCTGCTTGCCTCGCCCCAGAATTACCAATTGAAAAAATTCTGCACAAGGACTCTCCACAAACAACTTTGGAAAGTGGATGCCCTGTCCTTCACCTGGAAAAACTTGTCAGTTTATGCCTTTCCCCCTCTGCCTCTTCTCTCCAAGGTACTACTAAAGATCAAACAGGACAAACCAAGGATGATACTGATTGCACCAGACTGGCTATGCCAACAGTGGTACCCCTTTTGCACAGTGTGTCACTGCTAGCATCATGGCACGTGCCTCAAACCCCTGTCCTGTCTGAGTAGGAGGGCCAGATTCTGCACCCGCAGCTTCAAACTCTGAACCTGGCAGCCTGGCTAATTACTTGATCTCTCTGTTACCATCCTTCAGTAAGCAAGTGTTGGATGTCATTTTGGAGGCAAGGAGGCCTAGTACTAGAAAATCCTATGCTGAAAAATGGAAAAGATTCTGTTCCTGGAACCAAACTCAGAGGATGGACACAGCAGACCCATTTTACCTCAGATTCTTCAATACTTAACTGAGATGTTGCACCAGGGCCTTTCCCCCATCAAAATTCAAGCCTCAGCCATTTCAGCTCATTACAACACAGACATCCCTCTTCTCTCATCCACTGCTGAAGCAGTTCCTCAGAGGGTCCAAAAACCTAAGACCACCCAGGAGAGCTCCTACCCCAGCCTGGAACCTTAACTTTGTATTGAAAAAACTCACTCTACCTCCTTTTGAGCCAGCTGCAAATGCAGAGTTGAAATTCTTTTCTTGGAAAACAGCCTTCACTCCAGCTAGAAGGGTGTCTGAATTACAGGCCCTCATGGCTGTGGAGCCTTTCATCATTTTTCATGCAGATAGGGTGTCCCTCAGGACCAGTCCCACCTTCATGCCCAAGTTGGTATCCAGTGTAGCCCTTAATCAGTCCATTCATTTGCCAGCCTTCTTTTCTAATCCATTGAACAGAGGGGAGAGAATTCTGCACTCATTAGATTTGCACAGACAACTTAGGTTTTATTTGGACAAGACTAAACCTCTCAGGAAATCTGAACAACTGCTGGTTGCATTTGGTGTAGGGGCAGAGGGGAAGGCCATTTCAAAGCAAACCATTTCTAAGTGGATAGGCCATTGCATTAATTTCTGCTATAAGCACCATGGAAAGCCTACCCCACAGGGCATTAGACCACATTCTCCCATAGCTGCATCTACCTCTAAAGCCTTTCTCAGAGTTGTCCCTACCAGAGACATCCTAGAAGCCGCTAACTGGAGTTCTGTACATACCTTCACCAAGCATTACCATTTGCCAGTTTTCTCTAAATCCGGGTCTGGCTTTGCCACTGCAGTCTTGCAGGGCCTTATAGCTGGTCTTAATGCTATCTAATTTCCTCCTCCCATCCTTAGCTTTGGGAATCTACCCAAATGTGATGACTGCAACAGTGGAACATGAAGAACATAGTACAATTGTGTGCACGTACCATAAATGTGGATGTTCGAGTGTATTCACTGTTGCAGTCCTAGGTACCCTCCCTCCAGCCCCCTGACTTCTGTTGGCTATACCTTTATTCTTGCTTACTATGTTTAAAGCTTTTTGGTGTATTTGCTTTTTTGTTGGAGGTGTAACCTTATGTATATATAATTGCTTCCCATTATGGGGTACCTGACATCTGGGGCAAGAAAAACTGATGTAATGGCATCGGCTGCATAATTTATACCCCTGACTACCTGACGTCATGGAAGACAGGACAGCAACCTGCGCAGGATCCAAGACTTTGTTAATCAGGCCAGCTGAGGGCTACTGCAAGCAGATAACCCAAATGTGATGACTGCAACAGCGAATATACTCGAACATCTATATTTATGGTAAGTGTACACAACTGTACTTTCTGTATATATAGTGCCATTGTGCTGTAGCTCAGAGCAGATCTGAGTGTTGCCATTGAGATTCTTGACATAACTGTAGAATGCTTTATGGTTGTCTTTAGAATCAGTGGCGATTTTATTTTCGTAACTAGCTTTGGAGGATTTTATGAGGGATCTCAGCTTCTTACTGAGGCTGACCAGGGAGTTCTTCCAATCATGGGATTTTACTTTTTTTTTGCAACAGCTTCTTCCTTCTGTTGTAGAGTTTGTTTATGGAAGGGGACCACCAGATTGGCTTCCTTTTTTTGGAGGATAGTTTCTTGGTTCGGTTAGGGATGGCACGATCCATGCACTTGTGTATGTGCTTATACAGTGCATTTGTATAAGATTCAGCAGTCCTGCCTGTATTTTCCATCTGCATGGGTATCATGAAGTTTGCCACTTCTGTCTTAAGAAGCATGAAGTTGGCTTTGGAGAAGTTTTTAACGGTTGTTTCCTTGGTGGGGCTGGGGGCGGGATATGGATGTCTAGGGTGATTTAGCTTGTGGTCGGAATCGACCAGCGAGGAGTTTACCTCTGGCGTGAAACACCGGTTACACATATTGCTAATAACCAGGTCCAGGATATTGCTGCCCCTGGTGGGGGTATGGACAAGCTATTCCGAGGTGTTGGAATTTATGAATTCTGAAAATGTTGAGCAAATGGGTTAGTACATGAGTACTTTTCCCTGTTGATAGTGGGGTAGTTGAAATCACCCATTGGGTTGTACCTTAATATTTTCCAGTATATCACGATACAAGGAGTGGGAATCCTGGGGCATGGTGGGGGATCTGTAACAAGCTACAACCTAGATTGCAGTCTTGCCGAGTGTTAGTTGCACTTGCATAATCTCGGATGCATTATGCTGAGCAGCTAACCTGGAGGTGTGGATACCTTTAATGAATATGGACATGCCTCCACCTTTAGTGTTTTTGTCCAGGTTAGGTGGCCGAAAGGTGTGGTATGAGTTGTAGGCCGGTAATGCGGGGGTGCTCTCTGGAGGCTTGAACCAGGTCTCTGTTATTGCACAGATGTTGATG
This sequence comes from Protopterus annectens, assembly GCF_019279795.1. Taxonomy (NCBI): domain Eukaryota; kingdom Metazoa; phylum Chordata; order Ceratodontiformes; family Protopteridae; genus Protopterus; species Protopterus annectens. The sequence goes on from NC_056737.1 coordinate 1,132,148,236, forward strand.
TTCTCCATTTTAAGGAGTGTCTCGAGTGAGTGCATTTTGAGGTTTAGACTTCTAGCATTGAGTAGCATTACCCTCATATTTTGCTTGATTGTACCTGCTACGGCGGTGAATTTGTCATTTGAACCTTGCCTAAAAAAGGCACTATAGGGGTGGCAAAGAGCCTTAGCCAGTATCCTGAATCCCAAGGGCGACAGATGCAGGCCATCTCTGGCAAAGCATCGTGGTCTGTTGATCATGTCATCCCAGGCAGACAAATACTGGATCCACTTAGAATGACACCAGAAGCTTAGCCAATTGTTGAGGTCAATCATTTTGTCCTTGTGCTGTGGTATCATTCTGGGTGATGGCAGGATGCTACTCAAGGCTAGGGTCATACCTGCCTGGGCTACAAGATCCAAGAGCACCTCCATGTCTCTTTTCATGTAGTCCAGGGAGGTACGTCTCAGGTCATTCACATCAACATGGACAATGACTGAGTCATATTTTACTTGTTGTGGAGTGACCTATGTGCGTGTGTTATGTGGCAGATCCTGGCATCTGACAGGCAGCTGACAGTAACTTTCTCCTTGTTTAGCCTGGTGAGTGAGACATCAGTGTGCCTGACTATAGAGTCACCTATAACTAGTGTGTTGGGTACGTTGTTTTGCCTTAGGGGCTGAGGTTGAGTGGCGCACTGATTTTGTGGGCTATGTGTCATTTGGGTAGTGTTGGAGGGTGTTGGTTGCTTGTGTTTCAGATTTGGTGGTCTCTGTTGCTTGGGCAGATTTTTATTGAGAGCCTCCGCGAATGTAGGTGTGTTTTTTGTGTTTCTATATGTGGATTTTGATGGTGTAGGTTTTGAAGGACTATGTGTTGAGTGTGGTGTGGTGCAGGTATTTATCTTCTCCTCTTGACTGTCTAGACCAGTCTTGGCTGGAGAGAGCTTGGCTACCAGTTTGGCTATATAAGTGTATCCCTCACAGGTTGTAGCGTTAAGTGGTAGGAGGAGAAGGTCCTCAGTGTGCATGAAGCAATTGCTACGTTGCTGCAAAATGCCCAGATTCATCAGGTGGACAGGAGAAAACACTGGGGAGCTGACCTTTAGACATGCCTGGATAGGTGCTTATTAATTTAAGTACTAAAACCTGTTTTCCTCTTGACAAGTGAGGAAAGTTGAGTGATGTAGTAATTTGTAGGTTTAGTGCTTACAACTAGTTCTGAACAGGTGCTGAGCACAAAGAAGCAGTTTTGAGTGCTGTAACTAGAAAACTGGCTAATACTAATGGAAAATCTGAAGAGCAGACTTTCTGGCACCGGGAATAGTTTAACCCTAGCTAACCAGTGCTGCGAGATGCACAAACCCACACAAACACTGTTTTTTAAGCCAGAAAGTTGAAAGGGATAGAAGGCAGCCCCAAACGGCCAATGAGACACAATCCCTGAGCTGGAAACCATTCCTCTAGTGACAGATCGGCAGCTCAATGCTTACCACTCCCACTGATAAGCAGAAAAACTCCCCTCTACCACAGCAAGGTCTGGACAACTCAGAAACACAAACTAAAGTCCTGAAACCAGCAAATCTGGTATCCATACCATTCTAGTATAGAAAAAAGGCGAGAAACAATCAAACAGATAGTAATTTTTGTTTTTTAGATTAAATTCAGCAGAAAAATGCAATTAAACAGTAAGTAAGCACAGAAAAGGCTATCGCACTTGAGTGTGTAGCCTACAACAGTAAATGCAGTTTAAACTTTGAAATTAAGCAGAAATCAAGGGCACAATAGTAAAACTATTTAAAATACAGTATAAATAGTAGCAAAAACAGCTTAGAGAAGTGCAGTTAGCAAAAACAGTCAAAAAAAGCCAAAAGGGTACTTGTAATCTGCAAAAAGTCTCTCTTCCTCGTTTCTGGTGCTGTAGTCGTCTGCAGGACGCCCAAATAGGATCTGCTGAGCTAAAACAACCGCAAATCCACGCAAACACTTTTTTTTACGCCAGAAAGTTGAAAGCGATAGAAGGCAGCCCCAAATGGCCAATGGAGTACAATTCCTGAGTTGGAAACCACTCCTCTAGCGACAGACAGCTCAATGCTTACCATTCCCACTGATAAGCAGAAAGACTTCCCTCTACCACAGCAAGGTCTGGACAACTCAGAAACACACACTAAAGTCCTGAAACCAGCAAATCTGGGATCTGGACTATTCTAGTTCATATCTGTTATGCCTGAGTGGGGAATAATGTCAAAGGCTTTGGCTAGGTCATGGTAGGCGGTGTGCACTATCTTCCCCTCGTCCATGGATTTGGTGACTATTTTGAAGAAGTTGACCAAGTTTAACAGGCATGATCTCCCTTTGACAATACCAAACTGTGTGGGGTCAAGCATTTGGAGGTTGCCAATGTCCTTGTTTATAAGGTCCATGATGATTAGTTCCATGGCCTTGCATATCAGGCTAGTTAGGCTGATGGGACTATAATTGTCTGGGTCAGAGGACGCTCCACCTTTTTGTAGAGGGGTGACAGTGGCTGTCCTCCATTCATCTGGGACGAAGGCGGTGCTTAGGCTTTGGTTGAATTAGGGTGCCTAATGTAGCTTCATGCCTTAGTTCATGTAGGATACAGCCAGGGATGTTATCGGGTACCATGGAGACTGTATTTTTTTGCCTTTGAGAGGGCATTAAAGACCTGGTCCCTGGTGATGAGTGGAGGAGGGCAGGTACTGGGGATGTCCTGGTTTACTGAAGGGGGGACAGCGGGGGGAATTTTCACTGAACCTGTCTGCCAGCAGGTTGGCTATATCTATGGTATTTGTGTATGTGGTGTTATTGACAACCAGTTCAGAGCCGATTTGGGCGTTGTCTTTGATACTGCAGACATATGTGAAGAAGGCCTTGTGATTGTCCTTCATGGATATGGCCAATTTGGACTCAAAGTTAGCCTTAGAGGATTTCACCAGTGACCTTATTTGCTTGTTCAGATAAAGGAGAGATTGCTTCCAACTTGGCATCTGCTCCTTCTTGGTCCTGGACAGCAATTTTTCCTTTTATTACAGAGTTTGTTTATTGCTGCTGTTCACCAGGCAGGTTTACTCTTCATTGAGGAAGTTGATTTGGCCCTCTCAGGTATTGCTGAGTCCATACAGGTATGTAGGTGCTCATATAGTTTTTTGATGTAGGCTTGGACATTAGTGCTAGTTCCCACTGAAGTGACGGTGGCTGTGAAGCTGCTTATATCTGCTCTGATGAGGTTGTAGTCGGCCTGACAAGGGGGTGGGGGGGTCATGGGAGATGGTGACTTCAAAAGTAATTGCTTTATGGTTGGATCTTACCAAGGAGGATGACACTGTAGGGGTGCTATAGTGGCTACTCATGTTGGTTAGGACCAGGTCCAAGATTTTTTCACCTCTCATAGGGGTGTTGACCAGCTGATCCATTGCACTGGCATTGACAAAGTCGAGGAGTCTCTGGGCATTCATGTTTGGGCTTGAATAGGTCTTCCACTCTATGGTTGGATAGTTAGTCACCCAGGGTCAGTGTAGAGGGTGAATCTTGATGGGTTCAAGTAAGGCCAGATAGTTGGAGTGGGAATCCTGAGTCATGGTTGGGGGTCTGTAGCTAGCTATGATTTGAATAGGTGTTTTGTCAACAGTTACCTGCACTTGGAGTGTCTCCTATGCGTCATACCATTTGACCAGCCTGGAGGTGTGTATGTCTTTGATAAATATTGAAACTCCACCTCCTTTGGCTTTGTAGCCCTCCATTTGAGGTGTGAAAGTATTGTAGGATGAGTAACTTGGTAAGGCTGGGGTGCTCTCCACAGCTTTGAACCATGTTTCAGCGACTGCACAAATGTCAGCATCCTCCAGGGCAAGGAATGCTTGCAGTGAGTGCAGTTTCATGCTAAGACTCCTAGCATTTCACAGCATGACCTTTAAATTTTGTTTTGGAAAATTTTTCATGTTGGTAATTTTGTGCTTATGACTTTGCCTAAAAAAGGCAGTATGGGGGAGGCAGAAACCCAGGGGAGACAGATGAAGGCCATCACTGGCAAAGCATTGCGGTGCGTAAATCATGTCGTCTCAGACTGTCAAGTACTGGATCACCTTGGAATGACACCAGAAACTAAGCCAATTGTTAATCATTTTCTGTTTGTATTGAGGCATCATTCCGGGTGATGGTAGGATGCTTCTTAAGGCTGGGGACATACCTGCCTGGGACAGCTATTCAGCGAGCTCAGTCATGTCTGTCTTCATGTAGTCCAGAGAGGTACGTCCCAAGTCATTCACACCAACATGGACTATGACAGAGTCATAACAGTACCTGTTGTTAAGAGACTTGAGTATGTGCGTGATATGGTGGATTCCAGCACCTGACAAGCAACTTACTGTGACTTCCTCCTTGTCTAGCCTGGTGAGGGGCACATCTGTGTGTCTCACGATAGTCTCCTATGGCTAGTATGTTGGTTTTGTGGCTGGGCCTTAGAGGCTGTGAGACACAGACGTGTGTGCTGTGTGTGAGGCTTGGTGCTGTGGATTGTAATGTGCATGTGTGTTTTTGCTTCGGAGGTCTCTCTTGTTTAGGTATGTTTTTTCATTGAGAACCCCCACATATGTAGGAGTGTGTTGTACAGATGTGGGTGGTGGTAGAGGTGTGATGTTCATAGTGTTTGTGCAGACAGCCTTCTCAATGCGAGATGTACTGGCTTGTGACTGAGACAGCAAGGATTCTAGGTTCTTAATGTAATTGCATCTCTCACATATTGTGTTCCCAGGTGGTAGTAGTAGAGGGTTGTCTGTGTACATAAGGCATTTGCTACATTGTCTCAGTATGCCCATATCATCCAGAATAGCAGGAGAAACCATAAGAAATTGTCCATCCATGGTTACCAGAATCTATGGAAGAGAGGTCAGGGATAGTAGAGTAGGTATTATCTGAGGAGAGTACCTATAGGTGTGAGTAGGGCTGGATAAAATCAATACAGTAGCTACAGGTGAGGGCCACACTTACACAGGAGTGCTAGTAAAGGAAAAAAATGCAACTGAGATACCTCAGAAAAGGTTAAAACATTGCAGCAGCAGTGTGCGACAGGCAAACAAATTCTGGGTTTAAATACCACAAAAACTAAAGTAAAATAGAAACACTGGAATTGACCAATCAATCCTTGTCGCTGAGCTGTTAGCTAAACACCCTATGCCAGACTATTTCCAACCAGTTCATTTACTCCAGCTAAGTGTAGGCAGGCTCCAGCCAGCACAAGATGCGTAACAGGAATCACACAAACAGAACTGGATACAGCAAAGCCTGTAACCAGACTATGCTAAAGATATTTAAACTCTGTTTAGGTCGATTTAACATAGGCGAACAGATACACACTTAAATATAACAGTAGCAAATAAGAGCAAACTGATTTAAACAAATTAACCAATTAACCAATAAAAAAGCTCAAAAATGAGCCCTGTTCCAGCAGTCTTCAATCAGACAAGTTCTAACAGCACATTCCTGCCCCTAGGGTGCAGGGGAACCCTCTCCAAAAAGATGGCCTGGATTAGTGTTCAGGTTATACCAACAGGGCTAGATTCAGCAGGTCTGAATCTAGTCTATGCTACAGCAGACAAGGCACACCAATTTCAGAAAGAAACAGTTCAAATAAGCAGGCGGAAAATAAGCTTAACCAGCAATTCCAACTTAGAAGGATGTAAGCTACCTCTACTTCTTTTATCATTAATGACTAAATCTTTTTTATTAATTTATGGTACGAAGTAGTGTTCAGCACTAATCAAATTTAAGGAAACAATCAAATGTTGCTTTGTCATCAATAAGTATAATTTAAAACAATCAAGTCGGTTAGTTCAAAAGAGCATATGTATTTATGTATGGCCCTAAAAATCAAGTATGCTGATGTGTGTCAACATGGGTTGAAACAGCCCAGGGCCAAGGTACTCCAACACTATTGTTAGTGGATTCAGATTATTTTGCTGCCTGTGTCTGGTAGATGTATTGTCTTCATAATAAAGAAAATTGGTATTACCATTAGAATAAAGATAATGAGTTGTCACTCTAGATAAATTAGGTGTTCGTGAACTAATGTCTGCATATGATGCTGTTCATGGCTTAAGAGCTGCCATATCAGAAATACTTAGAAGAATAGCTTGATTTAAGTGAGTCTTAGAAGATTAATGTTGGAGTTAATTTATTTAATGTGACAGTGATGTGCGTAATGGTTAAAACTGCACTCAAATGAATTACAAACATTTAGCAAGTCTTTGTAGTGCATTTAGTTTGCAAACTTTAAAATCAACCTGATGGACAAACACTCTAATTTTGGGGGCTGTTATACCTGCATTTGAAACTGAAATTTGTTTTAGTAATAATCTAACCCCTCTTGGGGCCCTTATTATGTTATAGTGATTGTGTGCCCTTGAGATCTCAGAGCATTCTGGGCTGATATGTTATGCTGTTGGCAGATTGATTGGGGGAGGCAGACAAACGGTAGTCCAGAATACATTCATTGCTTTGAGATGTCAGAACACAAAAGTTGTAAATGAAAGATGTCATTCATTACAGAGATGTGTATACTGCAAATGAGAGGAGGAAAACTGCATCATGGAACTGTAAACACTATGTGCCGTTGTGCAAAAGGCATAGAAAACAATGTCAGCAAATCACTTTAAAGAATCTGAGTACTTTGCACAGAGCAAGAGTACATAGGCCCATGGAGCCCAGCCCAAGGGTAGATTTTGCCTTCAGGCTACTAGTGGCCATGTGCCCATTCATCCTGGTCTCAGCCAGAAAACGATGCTTGGGGCCACAGTCTAGGCTCACTTGCCCACAAGCACTAAACTATTTTAATCACATAACTTGATATTATATAAATGATTGGTGATGCTAAATGTATTCTGTCTGAGGAAGTCTCAAGGGTAGAAACTAAAGTGCTAACTGGGTACTTGTTATTTTATTGTTTTTATTTTGTGTCTATTAAGTTCTAGGTTTTCCTATTCAGCTGTTTTTGGTTTTTCATGTTTTGAATTGAATCTAACAGCTTCACCTTTGATTGAACTCACTTGCCCACAAGACAGAGAATGGGGCCAGGTGCAGTGCTGGCCAATAGGCAAGCAGGAAAGGGATTGATTAAGACGGGCTAAAACCTGACAATAGGATCTGGCTCTTGGGATATGGAATGTCACTCCAATACTGAGGAAGGAGCTGAAGCTTGTACATGAGGTTGAAAAGAAAACAAGCTAAATCTAGTTTGCTTTTCTCTATGTACAACATTATTCAAGGACTAGACTTTGTGGGTGTTCTCTCTCTCTCCTGCTCTGGATTTGATCTCAAGAAAAGCTGGGATACTCGTAAGTCTCAGTCTGGGTTTAGTTCAGTTTGAATTTGTTCTAATAAAGGAAGGGGTCACCTCAGTAGGACTTCTTTTTGCTCATATGCGCCTAAGAGCCATTCATCGTTTTTTTTTCTTTCTTATTGGAGACCGTGTGTGTATACTGTTCTTACTATTCTTAAAAGTACCATTAACAGAATTGATTTTGAACTTCTATGCTAGTCATAGATTCTCCATTATAACAAACATGTATCGCCACATAGATGCTCATAATGGTACTTGGTACCAGAGCACTTTGGACCAGATGTCTTTGATGGTGTACATGTTAAGGCATCAGTAGCTTTTAAACTACATTGCAGTTCCTTTAACCATAGTTACTTGAATAATATAAGTAGTTATGGTGGTGTGGGAGGCCAAGCCACTCTCCTTCCAAAAAAAAAAAAAAAATTGTGTTTTATGTTCAAATTACAGTTTTGATCTTGAAAAATTCAATAAAGCATACCCCATAGGTCTGTAACTTAGCCAAACATAGGAAAACCATCAGTAGCTGAAATTGTAGCCATGTCTTCAGACCTAACACTGTATGTTCTGAGTATTCCAGTCAGGAGAGGCATTGAGCTGTTAGATGATCATGTTTAGTAATGATTTGGTCAGATGATGTGTCAATAGAGTATCAGTTCCTAGAAGTTGAAAGAAGGTAGAGGAGTGGATAAGAATAGAGGAGACTAAGAACAGAGGGAGCTTCACTTGGAAACATGACTAGTAAAAGATGCTTCCCTGAAGGATTAGTTCAATTCCCTTCTTCTGAAGAGCTTCTGTACACTTAGGGACGGTTAGCACATGAGATCTGAATAGGCCTAAAGTCTAAGACCTCAGTAGTTGAGGCAGTGGCTAGCATCTGCGACAAGAAGGTGGCCAGCATTTGTTACAGCAGTAACTCTAGGGCTCACTGGTTGAAAGCAGCAGTGAGGGTAGATGTTAGGTTAAAGAAAGAAGCCTTTCATGCAGTTAGTAAGCATGGGTTGCCATGTTTGAGTCATATCTACTGACATATCAGAAAGGTAGCAGTTGCTGTAGTTTGGTGAAGCCATGGAAAATCACATAATAATTTTTTGATGGCCTTAAAGGGTTCTGGTGTTACTCAGAAAGTAGTACAGCATTAAAACTGGCCTTCCTGTTTAACATCCACAGGCAATTTCATCAGCTAAAAGGGCATTCTCAAAAAATCATACCAATTATCTGGAATGAATTAACACAAGATATAAGAAATGCTTCCAATTAAAAAAAAAAGGGGGAGAGAGAGAGAACTCTGCTCATAAATATATGCAAGATAGTAACAAATGCTCCTGCTTTCATACAGGCAGTAAACCTCATTAGAGCCCATTAATACTCCTAAATCTGTTAAGCATCTGCACTGTTGTTTTATTTAAGTGACTTCATTTATTGTCCTCTTTCCTCATAACAAATGTGTGTTTTAGGTTATTAATTTATTCTGTTTTTATTTGTATTTTTATTAAGTAATTATTTAATTATTTAATTTATGTATTTATTGATGTGTATTTTTAAGCAGCTGAAAAAGCATAGTTTTGGTGCAGCTGTAGTAAACAAGATTTAAACCCCATTGCACTGTGTTAAAGAAATTAAAATAAATCACAGATTATGGTGCGTACCTTTTCTTCATCTTCCTTTCTTGGTAACATGTCTTATGACAATCTTCTGCTTAGAGTGGTCATCAGCAGTAAGAAGTTAAATTTTTGAAAGATGCTTTATCCCCTGTGTTTTCCCTGTGTTTGAAGTTAAGAGTTATAGTTATTAAATTAATGACAAATGTATTTATATTACCAGCAACAAAGCTTATACAGAAGGAAATTATTTGAAGCATCTCACTTTCTGCGTTCCATGGTGTTTGGTCAAGATCGTTATAAACGTCGATACTGGGTCCTTCCTCAGTGTGGGGGCATATATATTGAGGGTATGCAGAGTGGTGAAGGTAAGAAAATCTACATTTCCTTTTCATGAAAAAACAACTTTCATCTTAATGCCAGTACTTGGTATGAACTGTGTAGATATAAATATCAAATTTATATTTTGATAGTTTTAATAATTTTTAAAACATGTTTCTCAATGTTTAGATAATTTTTGAGGTTTTGTTTCCATTTACTTCTGTTGTTTTTTCCCCCATGCCATTTTTCTGCTGTTTGCCT